>NC_134421.1:30020765-30323796 GCF_030867145.1 Opisthocomus hoazin
CATACAAAATGGCTGCAAGGAAGGTCCACAGTTTATTTGGAATGTATCAATGTTTGATACTAAAAATAAAATAATTCTTAGGCTTTGTACTTCAATGTGAAAGTCTGTGGCACAGCAAACTTTTGCCGAAAAGGTAACAAGACCTTTGGCTCTCGGGGTTTATAGCAGTAAATTTACCAGGATCTCAGTCAGGGAGGTAAGTAGAGACGCTTTAATAAATTACTGTCAAACAGCAGCCAATCACCCTAGATCTCTCCCCGGTGTCCTGAAGCTCTCTCATCTCCCATAAATGTCATCTTGACTTAAAGCCAGAAAACACCAAAAAGGAAGGCTACCACTTGGCTGAAACTACACACACAAAAAAAGAACAAGTCCAAAATAAAACAAATGAAAAGACAAAATCCTCTATCAGCTAGAAAGCTTCAGGAAGACATAGCAGCAATATGGAACATCTCATTTAGCCCATAAATCACTCCAGTTAGACTGCCAAGATTCAGAGACAGGTCACTAACATTAAGATGGAGATGGCCCCATCTGGCTTTGTTGTATAGGGGCAAAAAATCCCAAACCAAACTCCCCTCATTACAAAGAAATTCTTTCCCCACTTTCTACATTAACAGATGATGGCAACACTTGAGCTGGAGAGCAGAGTAGCAAGTGAGAGATGAAGTAAAAACATAGCTGCAGACAGCAAAAACATTTGAAGCCTATTGCAATTAATTAAGTCCCTGCCAACTTGAGAAACTTTGTCCACCTCTCACTTTCCAGCTTTCTTGGCTATCATGTTTATTACCACCCACTTTGCAAAGCTGAAATAATTTCTTTGAACGTTCCACATCAGCAGCAATTATCAGGATGTCAAAGGCTTCTTTCCAAATTGAATACTGACAACAGCCTTTTGCGGTTTTTTTTTTTCTTTCCTGACTACTTCTCCTCTCTCCCAAAGTCCAGCCACTGCTCATTACACAACTATACCAGAATGAACCCACATTTTCCAAGATCAGCAGAAGAAGTTGAAAGATAAGTTGGAAAAAGACAGAGCTGTTGCAATTGGTACACTGGACAAATGCATGAGACCATGAAAGCAACCCTGAAAAGGAATGGCAGTCATCTTCATCAGTATAACTGGACAGCGAAAATAGGTTCTCTTATTTACTGAAGCAACAGAAAGGGAGGGATAAAATGGTAAAATTTCAAAATGGAACCATCACTGATGTATAATCTCACCATCAAAAATGCAGCAGTGATAAATTTAAAAGAGGGGATCACTATGGGAAAGAGTTACAGCTAATTACTGAGTAACTAATACACTCAAATATCTATTAACAAGGAGAATCAATGTTTATTTTGAATTATAGTCTATCCTAGAAAGGTGGAACTCCAGGAAAGAGCTTGGCATTCTCTTCTTTGATAAAACAAACAAGCAAACAAAGCCAAGAGATGTTGAATATAAGAATGAAAGTAAAAAAATGTAACCCCCCCCCCCCCCCCCCCCCAAACAACACAACTACTAGAGTACAGGAAAGCTGGTCAAACCTAAAAGACACCCCAGGAGGTATAATGGAATTCAATACTGCTTCAAAAGAAAAATGCAAGGAGAAAGAAATGACCAATGTGATTTCAAAGTTCGAAGGTTAAAAAAGTCCTTTCTAGTAAAACGAAAGCGGGGAGGAAACCAATTAATAACATGGCTTCAGCCAAGTCTTGCAGGCAAGAGATAACGCCTGAGAAGAAGCATCGTGAAGTAATACTATCCAAATGGGAATACAGAAGGCTCTAATAAAAATATCAGCATAAAAAACTAGCACTAGGAAGAGAAACCCATTAATAATGGGGGTCTGACTTTAAATTAGCAGTGACTCAGAAGTAACTGAGGTAATGGCTTTTTTAAAAAAATCCATCTTTAATGAGAAAAATTAAAACTGGCAAAAGTTTGGCTCTAAAAAACCCTTGCTTTACCAGTGATAATTTTTTAAAAAGATTTCTAAGATTTCTCTTAAAATTTACAGAAAAATAGCACATGGAACAGCTTCATAGAGAAACATCAACACAAAACTAGCTTTCAGGAAATGCATTAATGTTTCTATATGTTCTTGTCCAATGAATTATTTTTTTCTCTGCCAAAAATAAGCCATTTAACAACACAAAAATGAAAATATACTGGGAAAACAAAAAAAGCATTGTGCTTTTTTAACTAGTGGAAAATTAAAGGAACATAAGCATTAAAGTGAAATCATGTATAAAGTTGAAGACTACAACTTGCTACACACCACACACCCAATTATTTATTTCTTATTAAAACCAGTTGCTGCCATACATTTTTGTAGAGCCTCTGATATTAGCTCCATGAGATTTTACTTTGATTAGAATATGAAGCCGGCTGACTCTCAAGGCTTGCACAAAGTCCTGATGGCACTGACACACAGACTTTATTACAAACTGGCAGCTAAATATGTATCAGAGAACTTTGAAACTGCAGCACAAAGGAAAACTATCAGTACTTTTTTGCCACTATAGCGTATTACACTGAAGTACTATGCTGAGAAATGTCTTTCCATTCCTGACACAATACAGAACTGATTTATCTAGATTTAATACAGTTTTCCTCCTTTATCTCATTTATCTGGCTAAAGCTTTACACATTCGGCTACTGCAGGTTAAATTCCCTGGTGCATCTCAGTTGAACCCAGAACATACCAATGCCTCCAGGCCACGTCTGGATTTCCACAGTCGGGGATGAATGGACATTAACGAAACATTTCTTATAATTGAGGGCATCTCGAAGGGTTCTTGAGCAACTATTTGGCTACACGTAGCAGCTGGCAAGAGCTGAAGCATGAAGCTCAGGGAGCCACCCCACCTGTGTGGAGCTCTTGAGCTGCCAGCAGCATTGCAAGACACTTAGGGCTCTCTGTATTTGGCCAATTTCCTCTTCAACATAGGGATGATCATATTCCTCTAAAAGAAGTCATAGCATCCATGCCAAAACCAAACACAACAGAAATACTTGCATTTTTTTCCAGTCAACAGACTATAAAATTATTTCAGAGTATCGCAGCTAAGTTGGCTGAGGATGTTGCACAGTCTTACTCTGCGGGCACACTAACCAGAACTGCTGGCAGCCTGACCAGACCTTGAACGCAGCCGTGCAGGCATGCACACTCTACTCATCATGGTACCTACACTCCTGGGAACAGTGGTCTGCTCAGCATCCTTTTGATATCTTCTATGCATAACTTCAGCAGTCTCTTTAGAAGAACTTCAGGTGTTAGGAGACATACAATAACTCTCCTTTGGTACGTAATTAGCAACATGGTTTGCATTTTCTTCATAACGAAGTCCCTTCTCTGCTGTGCCCCTGGTAGCTTCCTGCTCCGCGTTCAGCCCGGCCAACCGGTCACTTTCTGACCACACTTTTAACATACGCTCCTTTTGAAGAACTGCTTAGGAAAATACTAAATCATTTTGAGTACTCTCTGGCTAACCGTAAAGAAAATTTAGAGTGTGCTAACACAATCCTTTTTGGGAAGTTTGTAATGGCAAATACAGTGTGGTGTGCAGGGTATGCATTGGAGACCCACAAGGAAGCCGGCATCATGGGGGGCCCAGTGTAGGAGTTGTCTCATCTTTTTTAGTGGGGCCAAGAATTAAAATGCATATAATAAATGTTAGGCTGATTAAATATATTACAGACCTCCAATATTCTCATGAGACTGTTCAGCAAAAATACATACACATCTTCTAAAATCATAGTGGTTCAACATATTGGTGTTTATTCTCCTATCACAAATAGAAAAAGGCAGGGAAGAAGAGTAAGATTCATGTCTGAGTTTCTGTAAAGAGCAAAGGCTTTCTGTGACATGTACATTAATCTACAAATTTCTCCTAAGGGAATTCTTCAGGGTCAAATGAAAAGAGAAAGTAATTTTCTAAATCTACAACTTAAGCATTCAGCTCTTGAATTTAATCACGTACCCTGCAGGAAGACCTGACAACACGTTTGGCATAATCTCTACATTATGGCACAGTTTTGCAAACAATATTTTGGAAAAACATTCCAAGATAAAACACAATTAACTGTGGAAGATTCCGTTTTAAGATCACTAAGGTGTATTTCGTTTTGCCTAAAACACTAATAGCGAACATGTAAAAATCTAACACTGTCCTCTGAAAATCTAGTTTTATTTACTGTTTTGTGACCTCCATAGTGCCAGCCATCCTGAAATTATCAGATTGCTTACAGTTCTCATTTTTTTAATCAAAAGGTCCTTATTTATCTTTCCTAGTTTTCGTTTTTAAATCATATTTATTTCCTAATAGCCGGGCTCAGGTTTTCAAATACAAATCCTATAAATCCACGTGTTAGATACTTAAATTGGGTTAACTCTTTATTAGGATTTAAGATGGCCTTTTATACCAACTTCTCCTTGTGAAATGCAACTGAGATACCAGGAACAAAACATAAAACTGCTGTTTGAGCAAGAAAAAGTGGTTTCCCAAAGACTGGTAACATGAACAGCAGAATTTCCTAAGAAATTAAGTTGGAGTCTTCATTAGTCTCCTATCAAATATATGAATTATTATACATAAAAATGACAACACTATCCTTTGTTCTCTGCTGTATGATACAAATTACTCTTAGTACGGCACGGATAATTAATCCTAATTTTTAAGACACTGGTCTAAAATATCACAGCTGCCAGATAGGGGAGAAAATATGACTTCATATCCTCTGTGTATTTTCCTTGAGCATGGGACTGATGGGAGGCAGCTTTGGTTGTCCATGTAGCAGCCACTAGATTGTTGTATACCATACCTAGTAAATCTTACAGGGGGTCTTTTAAAGGTTTAAGTGAATATCCGGATAGAAGTCGTTATGATTTTTCCTCTATGGGTAGCCACAATATGGGTGGTAGGGAGGGAACAAGGTAGGAGGTTGGAAAGCAGGAGACACTGTTCAAAACCAGTTTTATAAGGAGTATTCACTTTCCAGAAGGATCATCCACAAAAAAAACTGAGCTCCCTTTAGTTAGAGTATATTTATAAGAAGCTGAACCTGGTGATCAGTTCTTGATGTTATCAAGACAGAAATTTCTTTCAAAACCTGCAATCTACTGAAAAATAAAGAATAAATTATTTTTATCTTTTTCTTTAATTTTAAAATGTTGAAGTGTTGATAGCAATTTGGCATCCTAATGAATACCTATGGCAAGGCCAGAACTGTGAACCCAGAAATGCACTGCTATATTCTTGAAAGAGAAGCTCAAAGACCTTACTCCTTTGGCAATTCAATACTTTTAGTGAAATGCACCCGGTATTTGGGTTTCACTGCTACTTTTATGGAGAAAGGACAACAGCTAACAATTTCCGAGTGGGGCGTGGTGGAGAAGATGCTTGCAGCTTTAAGACAACAAATATGCCATAGTTCAGTTCCCCCTTATGTCACAGCCACGGCTAGGGAAAGAAATGGAGCTCCTGTCAAGGAGATTGTTACAGCTCCCTCAGTAAGCACTAGTCAAACCCACTACAGACTGAGGACTAATGCTGCATGTAGCATTGCTGACCAGCTGCCTCAGTATTTATTACCTTTGTGCTGAGTTGCACCAAAGAGCTGCAGCAGGTCCAAGAATCTGACAAAATACCACCAAAGAAGCAATCCAAAATTAATAAACTATCCATCATAAATTTTCAGTGATGTCGGCTCTTCTTACTGCCCACATTGGAAATCTGGAGAAATTAGAGTTCTTGGAGCTTGCTTACCACCACTCAGCAATTCAGTGGCACGCTGGAACGACACTCATACACACAAGCCGAGTCTTAAAATTTCCCACATTGCCAATCCAATAGAATCATTCCAAAAGTAAATATGATGGGTAATTTTATGCAAAAGAGCTGTTTAGGGAAAGCTATTGAAAATCTAGGTAGGATATTAGCTTTCATGATTTATCTGGAAGGCCCTAAATTATTGTTGTCAACGTACTCTACTTTTAATACACAAAAAATTATTTTTCCTACGTGTTTTTCCATTGAGCTTATCTGCTTTATATTCATCCATTTCTCAAAAGCATTGCTGGTATCGTTAATTTAAAATTATTAAAGAGGGAGAAAGAAAGATGTACAAAACAGGGGATCGTAAATTTCTTTCTATCTTGAACAAAAGGAAAATACTTGCAAAATAGAGCCAATTCAGTTCCTTTTTACACATCAAAAGATTTGGGTCATACAGGGCACACTGAGGATTTTAACTCAAAGAGGAAAAAGAATAATTCTTTAACCTTAAAGAAGCATGCTGATTTGTCTTTCAATAACTTATCTGTACAGGAACTGGTTTACCTAAAATGGAACCTTTCTAATATCCCTTGGAAGGTAATTCCTTCCACTAAAGCACTACCCCTGGATGACAGTACATCATGTCATGCTGTAGCTGATGTAACTACATAGAGGCTTGTCACTTCACTGCAGTGCTCCATTAGAATTTCTTTTATTTAAAATGAAAAGGCCAGGAGCTTTATTTTGTTTGATTTTTTTTTTAATTCTTCAAACCAGGCATGTTTCATCTTAATATAAACCAAAAGCTAGCTGTCTAGCTACATTCCTGGTACAGTCAATAGAAAGAGATAAGAGCCTCCAGATGGTGGTGCATGAGTCATGATGATTATACACCTTTACTGATCACTTGCCTCTCATAAAGCATTACATGTCCTCCAGTCACCCCAGACACAGACCACTCATTAAAATTTGTCTACTCTGGTATTTGAATCTGGCAACAAATATCTTATAGAAAGACCCAGGCTTGATTTAAACAAAAGAAGTTAAATACAGCCTACCTTTATTCCTCACATCTTGTTCCTAAAGTTGACAATCTTGCTACTAGAATTGTGTGTGCATTTCTAGTTTGAAGCAACAAATGTTCAGATTTTAGGCACTGGCTATCAACATGAATATGTTTATTAATGAACAGTCATAAGATATGTAATGCATAACTCAATATTTTCTGTCTCTGTAGTCTGTTTTCCAGAAACTAGTTCAGATTCTATCCATTTGAAATAGCTTAATTTCACTTTTGAGTCAGTATACAAAGTGTCTGATCAAAAATTTTAGGATATTATAATATAAAAGACCCTAGTTTATATTAATAAGATTTATTTCTAGATAAAACTTTGAGTAATGACAGACACCTGTTCTGTCAATTTTTGTTCTTCCTAGGGCAATGCAATTATCTCCAACACATGCTTTTAAACCACAGTAAAGCAATTTTTCTTTTATGAATTTACCTGCACAGCAGTTAATAGGGCTAGCAGCCATTTTACATTCTGTTCTGCAGTATGAAACTGATCTGGAGCATAATGCATCCAAAAGGAAAAGAGAAAGTTTAGCACATCAGAAATTAAAACTGATGCACACGCGTACCAGACTAAAAGGTCCTTTGCTCAGGTAAATTGCAATTAGGCAAAGCTATTTTTAAAATTTCTTTCAAATAATGTATTTCACATTATTCAAGCCACTAAGCAGGTTTGAATTATAACTATACTGTATACTTCTGTAAAAAACTTATTCTCTAAAATTCATTGAGGGTTATGCTCTTTAAGTTTACACATCTGATCCTGCTTAAATTGTTATGACAGCCCTTTGTTTACAAAGGAAATCTTTGAAGACTTAATATTTTAACAATTAGATACAGATGAGATTAGTGCTGTAACTTCAAAAGAAAACAAACTCCAAGCACATTGCTGCACCAAACATCTCCCCGTGGGGAGCTGAGGTTGTCACAGGGGTCTCAGGAGGGGCAGGAAGCCTCCACAACGGCACTCAGAGAACAAATTGAAGAGGGAGGATTGCCTCTTCCTTTCCCCATCACAAGAAGACTCAGAGGTGACACGGTTAAGATTTGTAAGTACGTTGATACAAGCAAACGGAGGGATGTTTTTTCAAAGAGAAAGGCTAGCACATGTGGGGGTCCACAGCCAGTGTCCTGCAGCGAGGGGTATTCTCTGCACTGGCTGGCAGTGTTTCTGCCACACTGTTTCCTTCCCAGCTTTCCCTTCATGCTTTCTCCCTTTGAACACTGTCTTTATCCAGTCTACAGGGTTGAAAGTACATTCTTTTTCCAGAAAATAAAAGGCTCCTGTGTTTTTTTAAGCTGCACAGCTTTAGATACATCCTTCTTTTAATTTTGTCTAATCATAGATAACCCATGACCAGCTTTCCGCTGTATTTCGGCTGTCTTTTTAGCCACTAATGATGAAGTTACTTCACAATGCAATTGCCAATCCAAAATGCATTGAACATCACTGCATTCCTGCACCCCAGGACAGAGAGCATTATTGTTGTGCTCTAAGAGCAGCGCATTGCAAGGGAATGGGTCAAAACCTTGCCATTTCCCTCTGCCACACTGTAAGCAGCCCTACAGCTAAAGCAGCAAAAGTGCACTTAAACCCATAAGATGCTGACCTTAATTTAAATTTATCCTTCCTTTCACCTACCTGTTTTGTCTACCTGCCAACTAGGAGGAGTAGCTGGTGTACAAAACCACAGTAAGTAGCTGTCAGAGTAGATCATTTTTCCCCTTTCTTATTACCTCTTGTGGGTGCAAAAAGTGCATCATGATGTGGCTCTCCATTTTTTTTCTGTCTCTCATCATTTTAGAGGTCTGCTGAAGCTGCCAAATCCCAATATTCTTTAAAGAGAACTTATACCTAATAAATCCAAGGCAAAGGATTTTTACAGTATTTTAAATAAATTACTTACTATGAAATTGTTAATAGGAACATTCTTATAATCCTTATGTTTGTTTGCCAAGCATGCATGTATATGCGTACCAAGAGCTACCTCAATCTGGTAAGCAGCTATTATAAAACCACCTCTTTAATAAATGACTTAATTAATAAATAAGAATATTTACTCCATGAGGAAGTAGGTCTCTCTGAAGCAACTTAGAACAAAAGACAATGTAGTGATCACAAGCTGCTGCATCTCCAATAGTAAATTATCAAAATCATAATTTTAATATTGTTTCATGAAGCATCTATCTAAAATACACCATGTTTGTTAATGTTAGAACTGTAGTCTCAATTGCACCTATTTTATTACACATTTCAATATGATTTTTTTATTTTTAATAGCCACGCAGGAGAATAAAATTACAAATTTTTTCCTCCAGCCTTCAAACAAATCAAGACATTTTAAAGAACTTCGTATGTTTCTTGACTTCAGGACTCAAATATGTATCACAGAGGAGATTCAAGTTCTTTAATTTTATATTTGAGCCTGGAGTATTTTGGGTAATGATTTAAATCTTGCTACCTGTGTTTTGTTCTAACACAAGGGAGACACTACGTTAGTCTTGGCTGATAACAACGAAGTACAGTAGTGGACCAAAATGCTGCTGCTGCTGCTGAAACTGTACACTGCGTCTTGGGTAGTTGTTATTAAAGACACTGTTACTGTGTTCAGAAGTAGATTACAATCAGAACAAACCATCTTCATTTTTCCTGAAGGGACGTATTTACAATCTGTTAATATACAATAAAGTGCAGCCCCATTTCAGATAATTTTTAAGTATCTAAACCAAACTTTGAGATAAGCATAAATAAATAATGCAAATAGATTGCATGGCATTAATACCTAGCTCGACACCACCCACTTTGACAAAGTAGATGTGTGAGAATGTTAAATGTGTCAGCTTTAAACCGTCAGCCTTTGGTTTAATGACCCTACAGCTAACTGTACACTCAGCTCATTTAACATAGCATGAGAATGCAATTCACTTCCATTCCTCACAAAAGTTTAAAAACTTGCTTCCATGAATTCCTTTTTCATACAAACCGTAATTAGTTGATATTCTCCCTCCTTCTGCCACTCGACAAAAATTGAAGATGAGAAAACTTCATTTGTCATTAATTTCACATAATCACTTGCAGCTCAATCTTGTTTTAACGTAAACATCTGCCTTGCACTGCTCTTGCCTTTTCTGAATTTCATTTCCTTATTTAAGATGCAAAATTTGTCTGCAGACATGATGTTGCAGGATCATGACAGTTCAACATATTAATGACAACATGCTAACAATGCAGTTTGTTTATGTCACTGATATTAATAAAGTATCTGAACCTAAAAACTCACACAGCTGTTAAATGTTTCCATGTTTTGGTTTGTGGTGCTATGGGCAGTTTCTACAGATATTTAAAGCAACTAAGGAAGGGGGCAACCTCACAAAGTGAGATCAAAGTCTAATTGCTCTGCTTACTTTATATTGTCCAAATCCTGACTTTTGAAAGCATGACCAGAAATAAAGTTATACTTAATTCAAATACCACTCTTTTGAAATTAATAATGCTGTACAAAATCATATTACTGAAAAATTTATTTCTCATTATGCTTTTGAAAGTAAGATATTAATCCTCAGAGGATCCTGAATACTTAACATAATGAGCCAAAAAACTAGGAGTCCTCCTTTTGACACAATTATTCTGCTTTTCATGCATGGATACATACATATTTATGCTTTAGGTACTTAAATTTAGCATCCGTACTTTGCAGAAACAATAAAAACCAAGATACTCATTGAAACAGACATTTCTAACTAGTAACTTTCTAAATAGCCCACCAGATGCCAAAATGAGGAAAGATTTACACCAAAGATTGTGAAAATGCAGGATCATTTGAGAATAATAAAAGTAAATAGTGGGAAATATTAACAACAACAGCTGTGAAGTGAAATTATGGGAGATTAAAAGTATAGAAGAGAGCAACAATAGTAAAAACAGTTTAAAATTTAAATTGCTTCACAGGAGAGATTCTTGAGTTACGGTTTTGGGACAGATTTGAGT
Source organism: Opisthocomus hoazin (assembly GCF_030867145.1). Lineage (NCBI taxonomy): Eukaryota > Metazoa > Chordata > Aves > Opisthocomiformes > Opisthocomidae > Opisthocomus > Opisthocomus hoazin. The sequence goes on from NC_134421.1 coordinate 30,031,595, forward strand.
AATAACTGCAAAAATAGTGAGATATAGATGTTTATAATTATTTCAGTATCCTAAGAACCTACTAATATTGTAAAATCACAGTCAGAAAAATTATAGAAGATCACATGACTGTATAAATTATGCTGACTTTAAGGTCTATAATGACTTTTTTAGTTTGTGCACAGAATAGTAATCACAGCCATACTTAGTGGTGAAGGCAGGTGCAAAGGTATGCGAAGCCTCCCTACACAGTTGCAGTAGTTTTGCAGCAAAACTCACTTTTGCCCAAAAAAGTTCTAGATAGGAATAAGTAGATATTTATATTTTGTGCTTTATTATTTATTATTTCATATCTATGGGATGAATATTTGTATTATTGCTGTAGACACTGGTGCCCAGAGCTGGATGCAGCTGAATAGTTGGGAGACAGAGGAAAGGGAAGAGGGCTGAATGTGTGCACACAGCGAATTGTCCAATACTCTGGCATACACATTTTCTTTAACTACCCATAGTAAATCTTGCTCTGCTACCAGAAGCACCAAACTGAACAGATAACAATTGGAATATGGCAGAACAGTGAGTGCATCAATACCAAACTGCAGAGCCACATGGCAGAAAGCACAGTACTAGTACAGCGCTGAGACACACATTGCGCGGAAGCATCCGGATAGAAGGGCAGAACATAAAGTATGCCTGTCCACTGAACAACATTCCAAATAGTTAAATTCCAAATTACATCAGAAATTTCAATGTGCTGCCAAAACTTTACAGCATGAGAACAGGCACTGAATTCTATTAGGATTCTAAGTTCCTGCTCAAGATACCTCTCAGCCTTTTCTGATACTACCAACCCTATGAAACAGGGCGCCCTCTGGACTCTGGAAAACTTCCTTTTCCAGAAGTAAAATATTCCAACTCAAGGCTCATCTACTCAGACAAACACCAGAGAAGACTTATAGACATTCATGCAGGGATTTAGTTAAGAAACTACAGGCAAAATCTGGAATTATTTTATTATAATTACAATTAATAATGTATTATGGTGATTATGGTTTGGCTGAGAAAACACAGGCCAGCCTGAGCTAGTCTCAGATAACTGCCAAATCTTCTGCACATGTGACAGATGGTGGAGACATTTTAAAGACTCCCTGTGCAGAAGAACTCTGTGTAAGGGGGGCTCAGATTCAATGCAAGTAGCTGAAGCGGGTCATGACAAAAGCCCACTAAGCAGCATAAGCTACCTTTAAAGCTTTGGGTTTCTTCTGAAGGAAAAGTGAAAAAAAAAAAGAGTAGTGCATTCATGGGATGTGAGGGGAGAGTGGTTGCACAAATTATGTTGACTGTTGGCTGATGAAAGTGAAGGAAACTGTGGCTTTTGATACAGCACACTAAATTCAGCAGGTATAGGGGGTGGAAGGACAATGGCTGAACTCAGTGGAGCTATATCCCCTTCTAAAAGGGCTTGTTTAAACTTCCTTAACAGTTTTTATGGACAACACAGGGTGGCTTGGAAACATTGCAACTTACTTTTCAATAAACCTTATTCTTCCCATGAACGTAATTAATTTTGTGTGGTTACATCTAATCTCTTTTGGCTCGTCTTCCTTTGAAAAGCGTTCTGAACTCCAAGAATGTTCCTCAAATACTCCCTCTAAGAGTCCCAGAAGGCAAATGTTAGAGTGTAGAGAAGGAAGAGAGAACAATAAATGAAAAGTAATATCACACCACTGAGAACTCTCCCAGCCGCATCCCAAGTTACACCCACTGCAGAGGATCCATCTTCCTCTCTAATTAATTTCTTACAGTACCTGAAGCAAGGTAAGTTTCAAGGAATAGGCATTTATAGACCAAAAAAAGAGTCCAAAGTAGAAAAAAAATCGAAAGAAGAATGATACAACCGCTGCTATCTGAGGCTGCCAGTGTCCCTTCAGCCTTTCGTTGAACCATTACAGTTCTTTCCCTAGAACAAGCAAATACGCTGTGTTCCTTTCTACACCAATGTGCTTTCCAGAGCAGTAAGAAATCAACACTTAAGCCTTGGCTTGTGCTGCATTCATGAATTTAACTTTTTATGAAGTTGTTCAAAGAGCAATTTAATATTATTATTTGGATGAGCTCTCTCAGGCTAGGTTTCCACATGGAGATCCTTCAGCCCTTTGCATTTTGGTGTTCACCAAAGAAGTGGAGATGCAGGTGCTATGTGAAACCAGCTTAGAGTGGAATCAACCTGGGGACCTGATTGTATTTTTACACTAGTTCCATGCTCTTAATTTCAATGAACTATTTCTGATTTATGCATGAAATGAGAATCGGTCCAAAAGTATACATTCATTAGAAATGGCATTACCCTTAGAGATATCATCAGCCCACCTATCTGACGAATACTGTACTGCCAGCTCACAAAAAGAAAAAGTTTTAAAATATAAGCAGAAGCTGTAACTTAGGTTGTCAGAGAAAACCCAAGTTCAGGTTTCATGAAGAACATGGGATTGCTCTCAGCAAAAGTTACTGGCTCTAGTGATGGACAGAATACTGAAACTTCTCTCCTGGCTGTTAATGTAAATCAAGTATTTGCAGCATATAATTTATTTTCTGCCTGCACAGAGATGCCAGCAGAATCCTTCACAACAGAAAGGCCAGGGCAAATCATACCAATTATGAAAAAAGCTTCTGCTAATGATACAGTAGAGAAAATGCATATGTTCTTCACATATCTACAGGGAAGACTGAGAGGAGAATAATCGTCTTTCATGAAAGTTCATAATACAAGTGGCAAGGCATACCTTGAAACCCTGACACAAACCCCACTATTTGTTGTTCAGAGTAGAAAAAATAAAATCTAAAATTCTGCATGAGATAAGATGAAGTCTCAGGTACCCAAGCTGTTGTGAAGGACCAAAACCTATCCTGTCAAACAAAGCGAGAACCTCAGCAATCTCTGTATTATTTTTTCCACCTAATTTTGTATCATAAATGTGACACACATTGCTGAAGACCAGTATAAACATTTTTGTGTGTGTCTGTTTGACCTAATACAGTTTTTTTTGTGACGCATTTTGGCAAGCATGTGTTTTATCATCAGAACTCATAAAAATGTTTTATTTTTTCCATTTCCTAAACACCTTTTTGCTCCTTCAGCATACACTTACACATCAAAAAAAACATCTATGTCAACAAAGCATGATTAAGGTTGCAAAAATCAAGCACGAAAGGTCAGCAAAAGCCAGAATTGTCTGAACATCCATAATTTAAATCCCTCATGCCTATGCTTTATGATAAATATTTTAATTACATGATAGCATATAACGTGTTGCATGACATCCTGTTTAGAGGCTCCAGCAGAGCACAGGAGTCCAGCTTTTGTTCTTTGTGTAAGGGAAAGCAGTCATTGCAGAGCAAATCCTACTTCACATCTGTAGGCTTTAAGCTCAAAAATGACTTTGGGACTTGCTCATGCAGTTTGCTAATGTCAAGAGCAGTTTGCAAATGTGCAGTGAAGATGGAATATATTGAGATTTCAGTTGTTGAGATCAAAGAACTCTTTCCTGAATACACATGATTTTCATTTTTTTAAAAGCCTTGTGTCTTGCATAAAATTGGTCAACTTTTAACTCAAGACCCAAAATAATCTCCTGACAAATTTGAAATCCCTGCTGCACAACCTGGCAAGCGATAGACTCGGAGATGAAAGACTCAGAAACAGCAGAGTAGTTTTTAGCACAACATTTTTAGCCAGTCTGACAAAGTTGTATAAAGAAACCGAAACAGATTTCTGTACTGGGAAATGTTGGACAATCTCAGTAATTGAGAGCTGATGATAGACACCTTGTGGCTTCTCATGCAAAACATGCATGTATCTGCATACTATACAGAACAAATTAACACAGATATTACTAAATAACACTTCAAAGGAAAACAAACACAAAGTCTTTGAGTGGCACCTAGAACTTGCGGAATACTAAAAAAATCCCTGAATTTGGACCTCATCATTTTCAGGGAAAATGTGCATGGTTTGCAACCTGGGTATGAATATTGCATGGTGGGAAGAACTCTAATTCCCAGGTGAAAAAAAAAATACAGAGACATACCAAAATCGTGGGTGTTAGCGACATTCTGTCTTTAATTGCATGACTCCCAGCCTCTAAATTTTCCACCCTCGCTCCCACTTTGAGCTTAAGGTTCTTGTTCTCACATACAGAGCTCCACAAAAGTCCCTCCTGCCCACATCTCATTTATCATTTTCTCCTTCTGTTACTGCCTGAGTTCTATCCAAATTATTTTCTTAAACGCCTACTGTACACTTTCTCTGGTCTTTGCATCATGTCAATGCTTGTGTTCCAAGTAACCGAGCCATGTTCATCTGAATTGCTATCTAAAAAAGGCTTTTTCTGCAAGGTCAACAAATGCTAACATGTCAGCTAAAGTAAACTTCTTTTTTAAGTAACTGGATCTCTAGATGAAAATTATGTTCTTTATCCTGATGCATAAACTGTTCGACTAGTGCAGACTATCCCTGACTTGTGTCACAGGCATATTTTCACCAGAAAACTGTGAAGTAAAAATTATATCATACATACTTTAATACCCTAGAACTTCTTCAACTGATTTGCTGGGTTTGTAAAACTGGAGCCAATTCATGAGCCTTTTCTCCCTTCATGATTACATAATTTTGTTTTTTCTTTAAAGGAAACTTGATTTTAAAAAGATGGGACTGAAATCAACCCCTAAAAGTGAACACTGCCAAATTTCACAGCTGCTCCTTATCTCTATGATGGTCTGACCAAAACCTCAGAGCTGACAGCTCTAAGTTCTGCAAAAGCTGGGTTATGAATTTTTATTTCTCAGACATGGATACAAGGCACCAGTATGAATCTACTTTAAGCTCAAGGACAAGAAACAGAAAACACTTTCCAAATCTGCAGAACTAGTGGGAGCGCGTTTTTATGCTCACACCCCTATATACAGGTATAAGGGCACGATAGTGTTGTTTCTTTTTTCACACTGCATAGACAATGGGATATAACCTCACTTCTCGCTTCCCACTGCTCCCAGGTACTGCTGCCTTCTGACAACCGCAGAGGGCAAAATGGGTGGAGAAGATCAGAGCTCTGGGTCCAGCCAACTCCAAACGCATGTTCTGACCCACTTCGTCAGGCACACGCAGGCTCTCTGCTACCTAGAGACAGCGTGTATCCTACCTACACCCATCAACTGACAAGGCAACCTGTAAAAATCGTGTCCTGCTTCAGAGCTTCAAGATTTCAAATAAGGTCTCCGCTGCTTCCTATTTTCTCTTACATCTTCAACAATAAATTGTCCCTAAGTCCCCTTCTCATGTGAGAAATTTGCTTCTTCCCCTCTCGTTGTGGTATTTGGTATATTGTGTGCTCGGAAACCTAGCAGCCTCAGAACCTTGCTTTCTCTTGCTGTTCCTTATGGCCAAAACAGTGATATATTAGCAGGTGTGAAGGACGAAAAATACCCGTAAAGCTCAGATAGCTTTTTACTTAGCAAAGCACTGTTACCTGTCTGCATCCACAGTCACGTCATGAACCCCTCTCTGAATGACGTCTCGAGAGGCAGCTAGGTCTGGTATTCGGTTCAGACTCCTTGTATATAGGTTGAGTCCTCCATCTGTCATGTACCTGAAAATAAATGTGTGGTCAATCAGTGGGAAATGCAGCCATCTGGCAACTATGTTTCATTCTAAAGTTAATGGCCTATGGAATTCAAATCTTTATGGTACAGGCTGTCCTAGTAGGTGGTAGACTTAAGCTGAATGCTCTCACTTTGTGTGCCCAGTACAGGGAGATCAGATATACGCCTGTTTTCTAGGATCATTTGTCTTTTTCTGTGGTAGCTTTCAGGCCGCTGTTTTACTAAAATACGTTTAGACTGAAGCCCTAAAGTATCTTCAAAAATTTTAAGTACATTTTAAGTACTGCAATTTTGTCAAAGAATAGCACCAGATGCAAGAAGTATAACTCCAGTTAAAAAAAGGGGGAAAAAAATCAGCAGCATCCATCTAAAAGGGAACAGAAATTGAGAATCCAAATCCATAGCCCCTGCTGGGATGCAATTATTCAGATGTGAAAGAGATATCCACTGAAGCCCTTACAATGACGTTTAAGAATCTGTTTCTATCGGTGTTCCTTTTGCTTGATTCCCACCACTTCACATTACAATGAATGACTAATGAATCAAACAGTGAGCATAGTGCTGCTTACTCACTAGAGAACCATTAAAAGTTTCTGAATTTCAGGCAGCAGCAATAATTTCTGGAATGCCTACCTACAGTTTAGTTATCTCTGCAAGAGGTCTTGGTGCTTATAACTGAGCAGTACCACAAGCCTGTCCTGCTTTCAAGACCCATCCATTATTTTCCCAAAGGATCTTTCGTTAAACTGTCTTCTCTTGGTTTTTACATTTCCCTCTTGTAGTAGTTGGTAACTTTAGTTCAGCAACCTCGCACAGACTTTGCACAAATTTGTGAAGGACCGTACACACTTGTGGGACTTAATGTAGAAGTATACATATACAGAAAAAAAAATTGGTATACCTCAGTGAAGCTACTCAAGGCAAATTTACAGACTTGCTGAAATAAGTGTAGTCCCAATGCCAGGGTGATGGCTAAAATGATCTACTGGAGTTCACTCTCAATTTAAATAATCTTTAACACAAGTTCTCCTCGAGCCGTGAAATGGTGTCACTCAAATCCATCTTTCAGTCGAAGTGTGTGTCCAAGTACACAAACATTTAACTTTTATCACAGAATCACAGAATGGTAGGGGTTGGAAGGGACCTCTGTGGGTCATCTAGTCCAACCCTCCTGCCGAAGCACGGTCACCTACAGCAGGCTGCACAGGACCTTGTCCAGGCGGGTCTTGAATATCTCCAGAGAAGGAGACTCCACACAGACTCGCAGGCACAAGCCAAGGCACACACACACCCTGCCAGTACTCCAGATGTTCTACTGGCCCTCTCCCTGCAGTTCCTTCTGGGAGCTGATCTAATTGGAATCAACTGTCCCAGAGACCATGGGGCTAATACAGCAGCCCAGAAGCACGAGCCTCCATCCCTGTGGTTCCGGGTGGGTAAGCGGGTGGCGCAGATTTTGAGAGCAAAGCTGCAGCAACGTAGCCCTGTGCAACAGCTACAGCTGGAGACAACGCCGTGTCCTGCATGGCAATCTGGATGAAGGCAACCTCAAATGCATTAAAATGCAAAGGGTTGGTTTGCTTAGTTTGAGGTAAACTCTAAGGCCTTTTATGCACTGGTAAGATTTGGCCTGCTGTTCATCAAGGGATTTCTGAAACCCTGGTCTCTGGAGTCTGCAGAAGGTAACTTCACATTTGTTTTCAAAGGTAAATGAACAATCACACTTACACAATAGATTTATCCTTTTATGAAAGACAAAATTTAGACTTTTTGACAGATTATTTAGCTAGGGGTGAATTATGCCGTAGGTTCCAAGGCTCTGGAATTACATATTAAATTTAGTTGTGGTTTGACTGCAATCCAGTCTGTATGGATTTTTTCCTGTATAAGTAAGGCCTGAATGGAGAGACGTAAGAAGTGCAACAGGCTTTCCTCACACTGATTTCTAATTAATGCTGCATTCCTGTCCCCAAGTGTTTAAAGTAATTAAACTGAAAATGGAAGAGGCATAAAGGAGGTAAGACTTTACATGCTTCAATGAATCCTGAATTTTCAGAGCTTATTAGCTTGTCTTTAACATTTACTGCACCTAAAAATGTTAACTGAGCACATTGCAACTTCCTATCTATTGAGTCATCCTTATTACAGATGCAAAGAAAAGCCACACAAGATGACTATGTCATTTTCTTATGTGATAAGCTAATTAATACATCTCATCAGGCACTGCAAAGGATTCCCCTATCTTTTTAAAAAAAAAACAAACCCATGCATCCATCAAAGGCAGCATTTATATTTCCTTTACGATGAAAGGTCTCCAGACACTGAAGTATTACATTTTCCATACGTCTTTTCTCTCTTCTAGCACACATGAATATGGCATCCTACTTGACAGCCACTAATGCTATGTTGGGGACAACCTTGTCAGCAGTGCTCCATTCACAGATTGCTGAGACAGTGCACCAGGGAGATATAGGAACAGGCTTTCTTTATAGTTACGCTTTTTCTGGAGATCTATCTTTGGATGGTGCTTGAGGTGAGACAGTACTCTAGAGAGAGCTTTGATTATAGACTTACATTTGCCCTCAGGAATGTATCATATCCAATTTCATCAGCCACCATTCTCTAATCATAGCTATACTTCAAACTATTAAGATTAGATCGACAGCAAGAGTCCTAAATTTATACAGGGTGAGGTAGTGACATGGCCATGTTCTCTATGGGTCTTCTGTTCAACTCAATATTACCTCAGCCACCAAGCTGACTTGAGATGCCAACAACAGCACTGAACAGTAACTTGAGAAAAAGAAGTAACATCGCTTTTTTTTTTTTTTAAATGATGCTTCATGAGTTCTTACATACGAAGGAGTAAAGTGACTTATGTTCATAAGATTGATATAAGAATTGTTATACAGTAATTTGAAACACAGGGAATGCAGTACCTCAGAGTCAATAAACTGATTAAGCAAACAAAAATAAAAAAATAAATGTATTTGTCATTCTTCCTCCTGGGTGTGCTAGAAGAGAGGCTGATCTATTCTTTTATGAAAAGATAGTGCTGCAGCTCAGATGATATGCACAGCTGAAAAATTGCAGTAAAGGCCTATCAGACTACACTAGAAAACATCTGAAGTGGAAACAGAGAAAGTCAGGCTTGTAAGCAACTGCTTTGCATCAGCTGCATCCAAAACCATATCCACCATCTCAAAATATAAAAATACTGAAATAAGAACCATCCCAGGGCAAGCAGTGCAAAATGATGTTTTACCAGATAACTAAGAAATTCCAGTCAGTAATAAGAAGTACCTGTGCTCTTATTAAAGTTCATAGCAAAGTCATGTTGATATTAAAGGAGAATCGAATTTGAAGGCAGGTAAGAACACCACTGGCAGCTGAAGGGCTTGGTTTTTTGTTGTTTTTTTATATGTATATTTTCATGTTACAACCATAATGTGATTTCCACATGCCAGAATTTGATAGAAAAATCCTATTAAACCTGCCAATCATGCATTAGTTCCAATGGGGAAAAACTGCTACTTACCCACTATTGATGTCATCGGTTCGGAGGCTTTTCCCAAGAATGTCCCCATCACTCATGTAGCCACCAACGTCAACTTCAGCGGACATGTCCAAATCACCGCTTCCCTTCTCACTCATGTCGATCTGTGAGATATTTCCAAGGCGAGAAACAGCTGCTCGGCGAAGCGGGGTGGTGTACATAAATCGAGAAGGGTCTGTGTGTATGAAGCGACTGGCGCTGCTGCGAGGATAACCAGCTCCCAAGGACGGGGCATCTCCCGCCTGCAGCCGAGGGCTGGCCTGCCCTAGCCTCCAAGTCACTGGGGTGGACCGGCTTGTCAAGCTTGGTATGCTTCTCCCATTCACCTCGGTTGTCACAGTGCTGTCAAATGTTGTCTCCAATGTGCTGCCAAACAAAACGGAGAAGTCAGTGAACTGTGCTTTCTCTGTTCCTGAGAAACAAGGAAAAGCAAAGGCTGAAAGAACTGATATTCTTTTAAAAAACTTCTGTGTGTGTGTGCCTGCATGTGCACACATGTTTTTATGTATACTATAACCTCTACTTATAAAATAGCATAAAATAAATTTTATAGGCTTCTAATAGATGTATATAAAACAATAACCATCTTTGTGAGTGATTGTATAAGACATTTTGACAGTGAAATACATTAAAGTCACATTGAAGTTGTTGAGGCATTCTAGCAAACAGTATGGTTAGTGTCATAGTTAATTTTCCCCTGCAAGTCTCTAATTCATTCAGCAACTAGTAGTACTCTCCTACAGTACAAATTTTTATCAGTCTACACAAAAGCAGTATACCTGTGGCTTATTTGTGTCCCTCTAAGGCTGGACATAGTTTCTTCCAAATTCTGTCTCAGGTCTGCTATATTCTTCACAGTTCTCATTCTTCTTGTTTCAGGGTCTTCCCCTGGAAGAAAACAGCAAAGCCAGCATAAATTTTAGCGCATGCAAGTGTATCAGGTTGAATAAAGTGCACACATGTATACACAGCTAAGAATACACACACGATTGTAAATAGGTCTGCCCCTCTAATCTTTTAAAAAATAAAACCTCATCCTTTCAGTAATAAAACACACATATTCTTATAAATAACACGTGGTATGTAAAAAACCCACTGAAAAGAGTCCTGGTGAAGTATCCCTGTTAGGGCCCAAATCTATTAATGAAACTCAGATTTGCAGTGTTGGGATCTTCATCCTCTGTAATCAAGGCACCATGTAGTCTCAGACCACTAATACAACAGACAGCCCCTTTTTCCTCCTTGAAATTTTACATGACTTGGTAGGAAATAAAGCCACAGTAAATCTGTGTCTGGAAAGAATTGGGATGACTGTTAGAACAACTCTTCAGTATCCACTTAACGTCTAGGCTATTTCAAAGCAATCTTTAAGTCAGACACTTAATAAAGCAGCTTTCCTGAACTGTAATGGTTTCCTGAAGGGGGAGATTACTCTTCATATGGGATAAAAACATATTATTCTTGGGATAAAAATCTGAACACTCTAAACGTATGCATTATTTATACAGTTATGGATTTTAACTGCCGTCATAGATCCATTGTGACAAGCTAGTGTGGTACGAAGCCCGTAGAACTTCACCTGGAACATCCTGAATCATGTTCACTTCACATGACTAAAAAACCCCAAACAAACAGAAGGAAAAAAAAAAAAGTTATTTATTATATATTACAAAAGGAAAATGTAATAAGCCTCAAAGCAACCTCCAAAAATCATATATGAAGATACAGAAAAGCATGTTTACTAGCATGTCTGTATATCAAGGAATTTTAGTTCTTTCTTTTAGAGAATAAGAGAATTTGAAAAGAAAATCTGTCATAAAATCACTGATTTGTTCAAGGCTAGTATTCTGCTTCTGGCTGTGTCCTATATCTGTTGCTTGGAAGAAGGTTGACAAGAAGTATCATTATTCTAGTTATATGTACAATGCTGAACATGGAGTGCAAATAATTTATTTTTGAACAATGATTCAGTTAAGCTCCTTAATTTTGAGTTTTGACTGAAGGATGAAATCTTTGAGCTCATTGACAAACTGAATAGCTACTGTACCCTGTTTTGCAGCCCAGGTCCTATGACCCAAACACTCTGCAGATAGTTAATAAAAGTCCAGTGGAAATAAATCATTCCATATACATTCCATATACCCTTTATTTCTTCCCTGATAGGCAAATGATGCATGGTACTAACCCATATACCCTGCAGCCGTGGCTCAATGTCAAGCTAGTTTTGACAGCAATGTCAGTTTGAGGTTGTCCTGTCTACTCTGCCCTGGTTATGTCTTCTGTCCTCTCTGCTGCTGCCAGACAGTCCTTCAGGAGCTGCTGTTTGCTTGCTCCTTATCAATTCTTCAGTGGTTTCACGGTCCAACAGTCCATAAACCTCTGGACTGGCACCATGGAACTGATGGTGGGGTCAACATTTGGACAAGGTGGAGACTAGAAGTGGGGATACAGGCCCAGCACTGCTGCCAAACTCTACATCTTCTCAAGCCACACTCTGAGGGCATGTCCATTCACAAAATTTTGCTCCTTAAAATAAACTACCTGTGTGCATTTTTACACATAATACCTTGCAGGAGGCAAATGTTCACACTCAGATTGAAATTATGACTGCTCCCATGTTTCAAGCTAGATGTGTTCAAGTCAAGCACTTTGCTGGTCAATGTACCCATGGATCACACATACTGTTTGCAGAGGTTTCTGCACCATCCTCAAGATGGCTGTGAGCCAAAAGGGCTCATGCCAAGCCGAAGCTGGAGACTGTTAAGTCCTGTTAGACTGAACCTGCTGTTGAAAGCCCAGACAGTTCCCAGGCAGACAGTCTGTGCCTGCCTCCAGGCAGTTGCCTGTGGTGCACTCAGTTCCTCATTGTCGCTGCCCTTGGCTTTCCGCCCTCCACCAAATGCACTCAAATTTGCTTCCAGGACCACACTATATTCCTGCCACAATACCTATATGGGGGAGACCCAGGACCTGTTACCTGCTCTGCCTCAAGCCAGGCATGAGACAGTAGCTTGTTGGTATAAGACAATTTTCTGTTATACACACAAATTCCAGGGTGTAAGCAGGCAGTATTAAAGGCAAAGCAATACTTTATATTTATTTAAGGAACTGAATATAAATCATATTTGCACTGACTTTGCCCTTTCCTTCCTTTTTTATCCTTGTCAGTTGTCCTTTGTTGTATGTTAACACTGCAAATTCTTGCAGTAAAAATGACAGCAACTGTCTTTTTCAATATATATTGTACAGTAAATAGCATAACAAAGCCTTAAGGTACAATTGCAACACCAAAAAAAAGGTACATATATATGGCAAACTGCCAAAATGCATTTTCACAGAGAGGAATATTTTACTTTCAGACAAATTATACCGTAAAAAGTGGTGTTATTCTGTCTTGGAAAGGTGAAAAGTTTGAGGTCTAATCTCTTCTGATCTCTCAGTGACACAAGGGGTAACTTCAAAACCTTTCCACCATTCTTTTCTATGAAAGATACAACTGGAGTTTTATCATGTTAAAATACTATATAGTACTACATAAAAAATCATCTTAACTGTAACTATTAAGTATCTTAAAAATAGTTGTTCTTTTTTCTTTCCATCCTTCTCTTAAGGCTGTATCGATGGACTCGTGCTGTACCACAGAGGAACAACTCAGAAACTATAAACAGTTGAACATGATGCTTGAGAAATTTTCTGTGCTGAGTGCAAGATGCTCACACCTAACTTGTATCTGACGTTACCTACATTTTCAGGACAGCACTGTGGCTCCCCACCTACAAGCCTCCTTCTGTACAGACAACCGTAGGGATGGTTAAGGTGTTTTTTTTTCTGAAAGCTAGCTACATTGTACCTATTAGCAGAGATGCCATGGTGCTTATTGCAGCAGGATTGGGACACACTGTATGGATTCAAAGGGAGCCTGGACTCCCCCAGGCACCTTGCTGCTTATTACCATGGCCAACTGCTATCACAGAGTCTATCCATATTTACATGACCTAACATAACAGGCTTGTTATCTCAAGTGATTCTGGTTTGTAGGCTGAAGAAAAAGCCATTGTGTTTCTTAAGTGGAGAGACTGGGGTAAGAAACACTAAAACCAGGGTATCCTGAATTTTTCTGTCAAAATTCTGTTCCTCTTACAAGAAAGTCTGATGTAAATATTTTACTGACCCCATGAAATATAATCTGCTCAAATCACTTGTAGCTTCATTATTTATGTTAAACATGAATATTCTGAAAGATTGTCCCCAAGTTCTTGCCTATAAGCAGTGAACCATTACAGGACCCCTCAATGAACTTATAGAGTCATATTAATTTCTTCCATTGTGTGAGATACCTACACAGCAGACCAAAATAAACATTTTACAGAAATCACTAATCATCTAGGCTAAACCTTTACATTCACTTTTCTGAAGCTCACCCATAATTGCACTTTTAATAATACTATTCATAATCATTTCAGTACTTCCGTGCATGCAATTACAGCCCAAAACAGATAAATGAGAGAATAATAATTACATTAATTGTCTGATTTTCATAAAAGGATTTACAAACAATAAGCAGCTCTCCCGAGAATTTTCCACTCCTAGATATTAACTCCATTCACAAAGGAAAGTACCAGTTTTACTCCGCAGGTAGGGAAACTGAGGCTCACAAAAGAGCAGGGATCTGCTCAGTGACACGCATCTGAAGAGGAGCAGGGGCAGGTGGAGGGCTTGGCTTCCTTTGCTAAAAAGCCTCTAATGTGTAGGAGAAGCCCCTTTGTGCATACTGGTACAGTCTAACAACGAAAAGGTATACAAAAAATGAGAATACTTTCTTTGTCATTTTGAAATGATAGTTTTTTCCATTATATACAAAGCAGAAAAATTATCCTGAATGTTTAAACACAATCTGGGCTAACATATCCACCAGCAAAGAAGCTCCAGGCTAGACACATGCTACATAACCTTGGAAAAGCAAGCAGCCACTTCAACCATTTGACTGGCTGAAGAACAAAGCTTTGGAAATGAACACTATGAGCACTCTTATAAAGGGTTGAGAGATGAAAAGTAAAGCCAGTAACACAGAAGCCTTTTGAAGCACCTATGGCTGTGGACTTCAAATGCTCACTGGCATGTGCTGATATAACTAAATTGGTTATTTAAACTAAACTGAGACCCTGGCACTCACAATTCCACACATATGGATGAAATTAGCAGCAGGCTAAGAGGGGGAAGCAACACTGGAGGGATAGTTTCTAGGTAGGCTGAGACATTTTCTATCTAAACCAAACCTTGGATTCAACACTTCACTTTTAGATTCATGAGAACAAATGTCATTAAAATTAATTTATTTATGAGTAAACTAAGAGCACTTAAATGTTTCACCTTATTTTTTCAAACAGCCAGGCAAACTATGCTCAATTATTCACAGGCTGTTGCTGCCCAGGCACCCATCAAAAGTGATTTAGACATTTGTCTTCATTTCATACAGTCTTTAGAGGTAAGAGTAAGCAAACAAGGAAGAAATGTCTAGACCCTGTTTTTGCATACTATTGCAGATAAACCCAGTTCTGTCTCATGAAATCACCGTCAAGATCAAAAATCTGCTCCGTACAGATATGTGTTAACACTCGGGTCTCCTCCTGCCCTTCCTGATGTCAAGCCAAAGTTAACTTACCTAAAATATCAGTATAAAGGACCTGTTCTAGGTCACCCAGCATTGTTATTATGACATCTTCATCCAGATGTGCGGTCCCTTCACGCAAGCAGCCTTCCTCCTCCTCCTCTGCCCAGTTCCTGCTGGGGAAACAGGACGTGCAGGGTGCATTTTCATCATCTGATTTTCCCTGCTCCTCACTGTCAATCCCGAAGCCTTCACCTGCACACCGGTCTCCAGACCTCCTGGACGTCCTGCTTCCAGTGGGTGATATCACCTGAAACACTTGAGGTGCGGTGAGGCTGGGCTGGCAGAGGGAGTGCACCGACTGTGAGAGTGCCTTGGAAAGGGAGCCTCTGCTCCCAGGTTCTGCCTCCTGCTGATGGTAACTCTGGCTGGACTTGGAGGCATTTCCAAACCAGTTCTCCCGGTACGAGTATCGCCTCTTCTCCCCTTCGCTGATGAGTGTGAGATTGGTTAGAGACTTCTGCTTCTGAAGACGAACACACCCTCTTCTAACCTCCTTGCCTTTAAACACTGACAGTTCAGCAGATCGCTGCATCTTTCCAGCTGGGGCTTCCCCTCAGTTAGATTTCATATTCCTTGGACAGACAGCAGTTCAATTCTTTGGAAAGGTCTGGGAGGCGATCCCTCCAGCACCACAAGCTGCACATCCCAGGTAGCGCGTACTTGCACTTTCAATGAAAAGCACAGCTCAAACACGCAGTGTACGTACTGCAAATGACTAGGCAGGCACAGTCATTTTCTTTAAAATTACGCTGCTGTCTCTGCTAAGCCACTTCTCTCCCGTCACATCAATCTGCAGTACTTACAGTCATTTTCACTTGGATTTCTCTCAAGCAGAAGAGAGTTGATCAAACACTCTGCTCCAGCACAGAAGTAATCCCAAAAGCCAACTGTGTTTTCCCCTCTCCATCCAATCACCGGTCTCATCGGAGCAGTGGGCCTGCATCTCTGTCTACAGCTGCTGCCTTCTGAAATCCAAAGTAGGCACAAGCTGTCTTGGGCTTTTTCACCCCCCCCCCTCACCAGATCATTTCTGATCCCAGTGCACGGCTCTTCACTTAGATGGGCTGACACAGAACTGCAAGTGCTGCCTCCACGTCAGAGCTCAATAAAGAGCCAAAATTAACCACTGAAGCAAAGCTCTGCACAAGCCTCCTTACATTTTAGTATTCAACCTGCATTCCCAGATATATGACTCTTCTCTGCTACTGCAGTGAATGCTGCTGGCTGCCATGGCAGCAAACATCCTGGTGAATTAAACCGGAGACACAGAAGCCTCTGCCCAGTTTACAGTGCCACAGGTTTCAAGACACAGCTTCATCTGAACGGGATGCTACAGTAACAGACCTAGCTCACAGTCAAATCCTATTTTTCTCCCCGAAAGGTAAGGATGACAAACTATTTCTTCCATATCACTGCTACTCCCTGTGCAGGAAGGTAAAAGCAGATTTGCAAATGGACCTTCAGTCTCGCAATTTCTGCTCTAAATAAAAAAATAAATAATTTAGGATCATAAAGAAGCTAAAAAATGGAGCACAACAGCACCTACTCAGTAAGGATTATAAAAAGAAATATTTAATTTCTTTCTACTTAAAATATGCCTTGTTGTGAGATTCAGAGGCTGGTATGGAATTAAAGAGCTGTAATAAAATCATTGTTTCACAGTCTTCTGAAACAAACCTATTAATGGAATAGTAATTTTTTTATAAAGCAACTCAATATCATGTCTGAACTAGGTTCACCACTTCTAAATGTGGTTTTTAAATACATTATCAAGAGAGAAAGACGACATGTTTAAATATATACCTTCTCTCACAGGAAAAAAGATATTAGTCCCAGAAATAATAAGCGGATAAATAAAGAACTAGCTGAATTGCATTCTAATTTTTGAGATACAAACTTTTTATCTAGAGGTAATTAATTTCAGAAAACATTAAGTAGAAATCTACAGATATGAAAATCACCATACAACAATATAATGCTTTTGTCAGTGTGAAAATATGGTCGTCTCAAATCCCTACTTGAGAAACCTTGACAGGGAAGAAAGTAACCTTTAAAAATGCCACCCTAAGAATTACAGACTGTTTGCAGATTTTCTGTATGAATAAATGGGTGTTAGCAGAAGCCTCTCAGTGTAATTCTTGCTTTTTGCTGGCTCAGTTTACAGTTTTTGAAGATATAGAAGGAAAATAATACACGGGAGAAACTTCTTTGAAATTTTAAAGGAAGGGTACATTTTTTTCCTAAATAACTCTCATAAACACAGAACTAATCTAGAAAAAAAATTCAGTAGTCTCAAACAATGATGATTTTCCATATTAAATCACTGACACATTCCTAGAAAGACAGGGTCCACGACACGCAGAGATACTCCTCCCCTCCCCTCCTAGCCCACAAAGTCAAAGTAAGAGGAGACGAGAAGAATGCTCTGTCAGCCTGAGTACAAAACTGTCCCAAGTACTAAATGCCTGCCGCCTCTCCAGCATGGAAACAAAAGGAAGACTGCTGTGTTCACTCCCAGGGTCTGGCAGTTGCAGTGGCATGTGGGTCCTTAGGAGGTTTTTATGGGCGTGTTGGTGTCTGCACTGGTACGGGCACCGGCACGCACTGCCAGTGCCACACGGCTGGAGCAACCCATCCAGCACAGCGGAGGAAGCTGTTGAGGTTGTTGGAGAAAGGCTTTGCAGGGCTGTTGCAAAATGAAGGGCAATCTCACTCTTTCCCACTCAATGGTTTTAAAACTTCAGTTTATACTCAAATTGGTGCAGTATTCTCAGTTCCTGTTTCAAATTAATAGGGAGGACCATGATTTGCCCCTGCACAGAACTGCGGTGCAGTGGGATCAAGGGAACAGGATCTTTTCCTACCATAAACAACAACGCTGAATCTCTCCCCGATACTCCAGATAAATGAATGATAACGTCCTCACCCGCTCCTTCATGCACAAACAGCTACAGTCAGTGGCTGGTCTCCGCGGTCAGCTGCAGGCAGGTACGGACCTGCTCTGCCTCCATGCCGAGCTCGTAGGATGTGTGCCTGGTCACACATAGCAGTCACTCCTGCGGGGCCCTGTCTGGCCTCCCTAAGCCCTGTGGACAGGGTGTATGCCCTCGTGCTAAGCATTGCTCTGCCAGGGAAGCAATGCGTGGTGCGGCCGCTCAGCTCTGACCATGAACAGAGCAGACAAAAGACTGACAGAACCGGCCAGGTATATTTAGTCCTCTTTCCAGCTGGGAGTGGAAAATCTTATGGCAGAGGATGAAATGTCTTCACCCAATGAGCCACCCCAAAGCTCATGTACAGTGCCACTCTGCTTCAGGCTCGAAGGGTCTCTGGTAGGGGTACAGGTGGGTCCTGGGCAGCCAAGTGGGTCTCAGAGTCTCTGCTGACTATTTCTTCTCCCACCTGAGCTACTCACCACAGCTCAGCTCCAGTGGGATGCAGGTGATGGACCATGGTCCACGTGCAGGAATGACACCCGAATTGTGTGGGAGCCATGTGAGGGTAGTTGGCAGTTCCAGCAGTTCAACCTGTCCCATTTCCTTTTCTACTTACATTAAAAACAGGAGTGAAATGCTGGAATATGCAGGTACTGGGGATAATCACGCAACATTCTTTCAGCTTTCATGTGTACAAACACAATACTACTGCCCTTAATTACAAGATTATATGAACTTTTCTCCCTTTAATCCCACTACCTCACGTGGTAGACAGATCATCCTGATCATCCTCAGATACAGAAGACACATACGTACATCTTAGACCAAGTGCTCAGCACAAAGAACACCGAATTTATCCTTGCAATGTGGAAAATGCTCAGGTTTATTTATTGGAAAGTACTTCTATAAAGCTCGTCCCTCCATTTTAAATGTATGAAATATAGTAATAAGCAAATACATCATTCTAAACTAAGTAGACAGTATAGGACACCAGAGCAGAGAACATGTCATGACAGAGCATTATTCCCCAACTACCTTGCAATTCAATGTATTCCCCATCCACCAAGCATGAATATGTTTAGATCAAGAACAACACAGGAAACTTCCCTGATCCATCTCAGTCAGTACAACATATTACCTTATTTTTACTGTCTCTTTCATAAAAGGAATTATAAACATGATTTTTAGAACTAATAATCTAGGGACAAATTTTGCTGTCAGATAAGACTTTCTTTGAAGTCTCAGTGCATGGTTTGGAGCCTTACAAATGAATTATGTAACAGATCTGCAAATGCATAAGCTTATGAATCTCTTTAGCCAAGCCTACTTGAAAAAAATTGTAAAACATTTCCATACCTATTAATTAACTATTACTTTTAGAGACCAAAAAAGAAACACAGTAAACATAAAAGCTTGAAAATCGAATGTTTTTATGGTAATCCTGCCATAGATATTGGCCTACAACTCTTAAAGTTACTCATTCACTTCTGCTTTGTCCCTCAGACTTTTTTTATAATTAGTCAATATTTGTAAATTAATGAATAATTATTTAATTAAACACTTTGCATTAAGCTCTTTGAACATGTAAACACTAGTTAAAGCCAAACACTATCACTGATTTAATAAAATAATACTTTGTAGTTACTGACATGTACAGTTTATAGGGGATTATTAAACATACTGACATCCTCCTCCAATAAACTTGCAGCAGAGACCGATAAATGTCACAGCTACTACAAGCCGGAATACTGGGTAAGAAAGCCTAAACAACTTGTTCATAGCCATACCATGAAAAACAAGCACCAAAGTGGATTACATTATGAGCCTTTCTTTTAATTTTCATTCTAAAATTCTATCTATAAGGTTTTACTCCAGTTTTGCAGAGACATAGATGCTGAGTAGTCTTGTTGAGGCAACTGCTACATAAAGTACATGCAAGAAAGAGTGTTCATACATGACTGCAGAACTGGTCCTTATTTAGGACTCCCAAATTTCTGCCTGGGATTTCCTGGACAGAAGTCTACACATCTGTGCGCCACGTGTAACAAGTCTACTGTATGCAGAATGCACCCAAACTACTGCACGGATGACCTGTGCCTACAGATGGGCCTCATTCAGCCTGTGTACGGGTACCATTGGCACTGTGCACACTGAGGGGATCCAAGGTGTGTGGGAAGCCTTACGCCTAACTGCGCGTGTGCTGCTGCACTGCTGATCTGTACATGCATTGTGGAAACATCTGGGATGGCCTTGGCTGAGCTGTGGAATATTCAGAGGGGGAAAAAAAAAAAAAAGTAGGAAAAAAGTCTGAAACAGTTCAGATCACATCTGAAACAAATTCCCAGCAGAGATGGAGGAACAGTGAAGAAACCCAGATTTACAGTAGCTCTACCAAGAGGCAGAACTGGCTTTAGGCATAAGCCACGTGGGGAAATTACCTAGGGCAGCAGATTTATGGGAATGAGCTACAAATAAAGAGGTTCAGGCTAGCGGGGCAGCACCTCTGGGCCCATGCCTACACCAGCCTTGCCATCTCCCTTGCCTTTCAGCACCATCCTCCTCCCACGGCCGTGCAAATAAAACCAGGGGATCACTTCGCTAGTAGTGGGCAGGAAAACAAGTGGCTTGTGCTCTGACTTTGCCCTATCCTTTCATCAGCTCCAAGCTTGAAGACAGGAGAGGTTTTAGAGGTAACTGGCTTCCTTAGAAACAGGGAGAAAGACACAGCAGAAGAGAACTGGAAACTACCCCTACAGTTTCTCACTTTCCCTCTTTGTTTCCCCATCACTGGTGTTTTGACAGTGGCAAAGGGACGTGAACTGCCTTGCTGGGCACAGATAACAGAGCTTTGACCGTCCACCACTAGAGCAAGGAAATTAGCTTGGTTTTGGTATCCTGCATCACTCAGGAAGAATGGTGCCTGAACAACCACTCCTAAAGCTTTTTAAAATTAGTTTTTCCCAATCCAAGTTTTGCCTATATTGCGGAGAAGCGTTGAAACAGCCATGCTTACAGCATTAATTTAAGATTGATTGGCTGATTTTGTCCTGAAGTGGATTAGGACCTCTGATATGATCTGCTTGGACACTTATGGGAGCAGTAATCTTCAGCCAAGAGACAATAACAAACACTAATGTGTAAATATTCTGAAAGTAGAGAAACAGTTTATACAATGATACAGGCTGAGATATTTCAGTCCTGAGCATGTTAGCCTTTGTTGCAAATATTTGGCACTGTAAAAAAAATAAAGACTAATGAAGCAGAAGCATAATACAGGTGGGACAGCACTTTATGAACGCTCTCCTACAAGCTGTTTAGTGTTTTCTACAGATGCTCAGTCCCTTGCATGACGCTTATTGATCGTTACTGCCTACCAATACATTGCGCTCGTGTGTTTGGCTACCAAGATGCAGAAGCAGCCTGAGACCCATAAAGATGATACCTACCCAAAACAGCAGTGGAACATTTCACGAGAATGATAATATCCAAGTGAAAGAAACTCTGGATTCATCTCTTAGCACCCTGGATATAAGTGAACAGACCAAGGACATGACCCTTGCTTATCTCCTTGCTACTACAGGTATAATCCCTTCGTCATACAAGAATAAAGATGCTCCTAAGTAACAGAATTTAACTGTCCTTTCTCATGGCTATTCCATCAGATAATACTCCCCTGAACAGCCATCACATGAGTTTTTTTTCCGTGTAGATTCCTCAATGACAGAATCACCAATGACTTTGTGATAGTTCACCAACACCATTATTTATTTAGCAATGTTAGCACTTGACCCATTCATGTTGCTGTGAACAACCAATTACAGGTGACACACATCTGTTTTCCTCTGTATACAACAAACCATTGATGACATTTTCACAGTAGTTCTGCTTTGCTGCCTGTTGTGTCAGTCAACTGCTGATGCTAGAGTCTGAATAATCAGATAAGAAACATCTCTGATGTTTAGCACCCTTTATGCTGTTTTCTGCTTTCTGATACCATTCCATTTCTGTTCAGAACAGTAAAAGGCCAGGAGACATGATATCCTGTTTGATCATTTCAGCAGGTACTGAATCAATATTTTTTGTTAACATCTCTGTGGATAATTTATTGAAGCATCTTCTGATTTATGTGTTTCAATTATACTGTTTATACAGGCAAGACTGATGAGTCTGATTTCTGGTTTAATTAAAAATAATTTTTTACTTTTATTTTAACAGGTATGTATCACCTCCAGGGAACATTTCACCATGTTTCATGGTGATGTATTAATCACAAAAGCTATGTGTGCAAATAAGGAATGTTAGCCCCAGAAAACTTCCAAAGTGACTGAGACAAACCAGGACAAAACCTCCATTTCAGTATGAGTCAGCTAAATGCCAAGGCAGGCCCACAAAGCTTGAGCATCTGATTTTCCTTCTGGTGGAGAGATAATTTTAGACTGATGTGTCAAATTAGTGCTTTAAGTGAGTTATATCCTGTCTAAGAAGAGCCACATGACTCATTATAAATCCACTTGAATGTTAAAAATTTGGAGTAAAAGGGCAAAACTACAGATGAATCCAGTGGGACTTTCACCTTTTAGTCTTGTAAAAATGATAGCAAGAGTAAGGATGCTAATGAAAAAACCCCACAACAACAACAACAAAATAGACCTCAAAACAGCACCTTAAAAGTCAGGTACATTAGTAAGGAGTTGTTAATTTTCTGAATATAAATTCATTTATAAAAGAAAAATGTATCTTATGTAATTTATGCCTCAGTTCTGATGTTATGATTTCATTTGCTGAGCTTAAATACAACACTGTCGAACATTCTGAAGTCAACTTTCCATCGCTTCTCTTGGAACATTCAGCACGACGGAAAAATAATAATGACGTGAAACCCTAGCTTGTGAAAGCCCACTTTCTGCAAAACGATGAAGAGCATATTTGAACAGATGGAGCCAGTTCATATAAGAGAATGGTGCATCTGAAGCGCTAACTGTGCATGACCCACTTTTTCTGCATATTTAATACCACTCGTGAAGAGAGGTCAGAAGTATTACTTCAATCCATTGCAAAGCTCCTGGTAAGAAACAGATGTAAACAAAGAACTTCACAGGGGCTTCCCCTGGCTTACTGTTACTCACCAGATATCTCCTCTAGGCACTGTTTGGCAGTCTTACTGAATGACAAATCCATTTTAGTAGGACTGGTGCAGGAGTCAGCAGGTGGTAAAGAGGTACTGTCATTTTCTGAGAGAGTTCTGAAATCAAGCAAGAATATTGATTATTATTATCTGTCATTCATGTATGACTGGAAACAAATGTTACTTGCAGCTCCATCTAGAATCATACCTCTATATGGTGAAAACACCATGAATGTCACATTCTTACTGTATTAGTTTGACTCCAGCTACACAAATTTGCAAGCAAATAGGAACTCTCTATGTCTTTCTCTTCAAGAACAACTCAGAGTTAATGCTGGGAAATTTGGAGCCACTTTGGCTTCTTACTTTTTCTCTGCAAGAGCTGTCAACCCGATATCGGCAGAATCCATTTAAATTGGTTAAGTCACATCCCTGCACATATATATGGGAAATGAAAACTTGTAATTGCTGAAACATTAAACAAGAAAGGCCATGCAGGAAGAAGCTTACGCAAGGCTAGAATGGAAATCTGGCCCAGATATTTAAATCTATGTGCAGCTTCTTTTGATAATACCTCTTATATAAGTCTGGGGAAATGGGATAATAGAAGTTTTTCCATTAATTTGCTAATAGATAGCCCTTATTTTCTGTGATGGTATATTTCTGTGGATATCTTTGATAAATTATAATGCTTACCCTTTGTTGAATACAGTTATTTGCTATTGCGTAACAGTAAGCAGCAAGAAATACACAAGCACATGGATTCTAATACAAAATAGATCACAAATTGTCTCTTCTTAAGGCTCAACCATAGCATCTAGCTTACACAGGAACTGTTGAATCATCATGCTATTAAATAGCAATATGTACTACATTTGTATACAGTAAGAGAATACTTCTAAAGATATACTAGCCACTTTTCAAAATAAAATGGAAAAGTAGTCTTCACTTAAGCTCTTCCAGCTTTCTTGAAAGAACAGCACATCCAGTCTTTTGATTTCTTAAAAGACTAGCAAAATATTTATATCCTAAATATAAATTATTACAATTATAGCTCAATTATCAAAATTCACCATAAAGTGTTTCCAATGGCTAACTAAACTGTAAATACAAACATTTAACTGTGTGAAGAATGTGTATTTTATAAGTATAACTGATAAAAACAGTGACTTATCTCTTAAAAGAATTTTACAGCAATTTATTTTATGAAATAACTTTCCAGTTAACGTCTTCTTCAGAGTTACTTGCTGAATAGATTTGTTTAGTAATTCATGGCAGTAACCGAGGGAGCAAATATATACAGGTACAATGGCACAAGTACTGTCATGGTGCAGTTCTTTGATTAGAATTGTTTAATTCTGACTCTACTTACACAGAAATAGAAATGTAAATTATGTCTGATCTGATGCACTCTTCATATCAATTTCTGTACTTTCAGGATTCTAGAAACAGACAACTGCTCTATAAAAAACTATTTTTTGTTTTTGTCTACTATTTCTCTGTCACACACTGCTGGAAACACAAGCTCAGCACATGCCACCACGTTAACTATATCCTACTGACCTTGAATGTAATTGTACATTTGGTGATTGACCACAGTGTCCGAAGTACCAAAAAGCCCACTCTATCTCTCTCCAATGAACACACATTGAAATTCCACCATCCCAACTGTTTTCCCATATTGTTTCAAATCACCGGAACAAATCAGAGATATGTCTCCTTTCAGTGAAAGTCACTTTGAGAGGCCATGAATGATCATGAGTACTCCTGTATGGGTTAGTGCTGAAACTTAGTGCTGGATCAGCCTGGGGCAAGCTATCAGCCTAAAAACACATCTCAGAAAAAGTCATTTGTAATAATGGTAAAGGTAATTGATGTGGTCTGCACTCTTCTCGCTGAACCCAAATCACGGAGCTGCCTGGGCTGGAGCTGGAGTGAGACTGGAGTTAGTCAAGAGGAACACTGGAAAAGAGTAGGCTGCTGTTGGTCTTGTAGGAAGAGCACCCAGGGAGATAGGTGCAGATCACATATTCCCAGCATTTTCCACAAAATGTATATGGAATTTACATCAGCCTACGTCTAGTTAGAAACAAAAAGGGATCCTTTCACATGTTCTCCTTCTGATCCTATGGCATCACATTCCTGATTGTGCAACTGTTCAACCATCAATCACTGCATCAACCCAGAAGGGTGATGCAAACCCTTCTGTGAATGATCAAGAGCCTTGTATGTGTTATTTTCTAAGAGAGGATAGAAAGGATCCATTCCTGTTTATCTGGACATCTATCATCAGAAAAGGATTAAGTGGTCTGGGCCCCTGCCAGACACCAATACCCAACATTTGCACTGATTCTTCATCTAGTGAATGGGGACAAGTAAAAATAGAATTTCGATGATCTGGATTGCCCTCTGGCAGTGACTATCACTTGTACAGCCAATAGAAATGAACACATAACTCACTACTGACTGTATGGGAACACAGATGCTTATGCTGAAAGGACTGAATCTCCCTACAAGAGTACAAACAATAATGAGTGATTTACAGTAGCTAAGTAAGCTTTAGTATGATGAGTGAATACATTTCCTTAAAGTAACAACAAATACAAGTTTTCACTTGTTCACAACTTCGCTTGCCCAGGTCACATCACACCTTTCAGAGATATACCAAATAACAATTAAAACACATTTCTGTTATTCATTGTTTAGTTGGCTTTTTGCTGATTTTCAAAAAACCTGATGCAGCTATAACCAGGAAAAGCAGCTGAAAAATACTGTCAGAAGAGATCCCTCCAAAGATTTCCATTTCAAATTTTAGAATCTGAATGGTGGGATTAATTGTAGCACAAAATCCAGTTTCTGGGACATAAGATGGCATCAGAAGATAAGCCTTAAACTAAAAAACATTGAATAATAAATATCATATAACACTCACAATTTAAAAATATTTGATTTAATTTGTAGGAAAAAACCCCATAGAAACACAAACCAAATGTAAATATTATGCAGTTTTCTTAAATTTATAGGTGGCCTGAAATAACAGATCTAAGAAGCATGAAATGTCCCTTTTATCTTATTTGAAATTTGAAATTTTAAATGTAATGTAAAACAAATGGGATTTGCTATCAAAACAAATAGCAAAGAAACTGCTGTACTGGCTTCATCCAGTATTTTTATGTTTAATTTGTTAAAAACATCAATGATTCTAATTATCTGAGGCAACAACAGAAATCTCACAGAGGACTATGGATCTTGCAGCAGTTAAAGCTCTGCTTTACTTGAGCAAATTGGTTATTTATTGTGGAAGTGATGGGCCAAAAGACACCTGCCCAGACCTTGGGCACCCATGATGGGGGTAAAACCAAGGAGGAACCTGGGGATGGGGCTCTCATCAACAACTCCTCTCCCACCAGGTCTCCCCTGGTTTGCCAGCTGCCAGCACTTCCCCAGCAGTCTTGCCTTTTGATGCATGACAGCCAAGGCCCTGATGTTTTCTGGAGTCAAGCTTAGCCTGGATGGGATGAGAGTGGTCTAGTGGTGAAAGAATTCTGAGCAAAACCATGCAGAAGCCCCAGCTCCTGGGGAGTAAGGAGGTCCAGGTATAGACAGGGTGCCTAAAACTTCAAGTTGCTTTGCTCTAGGCCTGTCACAACGTGTGATACATTGGAAAAAGCATGTAGATGCCACTTTGCTTAGCTCAGCTGTTCGATTAAAAAAAAAAAAAAAGGAAGGTGAAATTGTGAGATTTGTCTTCCCCTACACTTCCGACTTTTACTTCTTGTGGGCCGTATTAAACCTATGAATGACTCAAGTGATCTCTGCAGGACTGCAGCACAGATTAAGCTGCAGGCAAGCAAATAGCAAATTAAAAGATTGTCTCTTTAACCTTACATGTTTGCCTTACTGAATGGTTCTCTATCCTCTATCTATTCACAGCCCACTACCTTAAAAAAAAAGTTTAAACCCTTGCATCTCTCTTGACTTCAAGGAAAATGAAAATAATTTCAGTTTAGTTAAAGCAACCCCATTGACATTTCTTCCAGTGCTGTGCATCTGCAGCACAGGTTAATATAGGCAACCGTCATGAAAACAGGATGATCTGTTTTCTATTTTAATCACGGCAATCAGAGAATATATTTATCCCCAGCCCACTGAGTTATATGCTACCTATATGTAAGAGCATCAGACTCACTCAATGGGACAAATCCTGCTCTCAATCACACCTGCACAGGCTCATTCAGTTTGATTAAAATGAGCCTGTAAGGAGGTAATTAAGAACATAATTTGGAACACTACGTAATAAGCTCTCTCTAACACAGTCAGTCATTTCCTGTCTCTAACAAAATAGCCAACTTTTGATAAACACAGATAACATCAAAGATTTGTTTGGTTTTCACTCCACATTCCACAGGATATCAGATTAATATGCTAGGGTTTTTTTTTCCAACAGCTCTCTGAGGTGCAGCTGTCTTGAATGTGTATCACTGTCAGTGTAACAGACTGGCAGGACCACATCTGGAATAGGAGCAGTTTGAACACCCATGTTCAAGACATGTTAGTTAAATTGGGAACAGCTGCAGAGAAGTGTTGCTAGGATGCTCATGGGGAACAAGCAACCCTTCTGAAAGGAAAAGAGACAATTTAGTTTAGCCTTGCAAGAAAGATGGGAGGAGATGGGATTATTCCCTCAGGTATTTAAAAAGAGTGATCAAAAAGAGGGAAAACAACTTTTTAAGTTAAAGAACAATATTAATCAAGTAATAAATGGATGTAGTCTCATCATGTAGGTTGTAAACAATTACTAACGAGATGAGTGAGTTTCTGCAGGAACCTTCCCATTGGAGTAGGGGGGATTAACTAGTTTAAAATAAAGCTTAGTTGGTTTATGAAAGTGTTAATATGGCTGCCAGTGACAGAAGACTGGACAGAATTTCCTGTTTGGTCCTTTATCCTACATTTTATTCATTATTTCGTCAAAGGAATAGATATGTACACTTGTCTGTATGGCAATTTAAAAGAATCACTTCAGATCATAAACAGCAAGCAAGTGAATTATCAAGCTACTGTTTTAACTCAGCATTAATCAAGCATGCTCCCTGCTCATGGCAGGGGGGTTGGAATTAGATGATCTTCAAGGTCCCTTCCAACCCTTACCATTCTATGATTCTGTGATTCTATGTGTTTATAATGATTTCCTTGGTTATTATCCTCCTTCCCATCTCTTAAGCCAACACTTCTACACTGGAAACTTTTCTTGCACAATTACCTGAAAATCAAGCCTGAGAAAATCAGAGAATTCTTCTAAACACTACAGTTTTTTTACAAGTAAAATTGGTGGATGGCAATGTTTAGCGTTACCTATGATTGCAAAATTTTGGTGGTGACTGTTGTTCTGTATTCACAACAGTAATGTATATAATGGAAATCAATAAAGCACTGCAGTGTAACTTTGAATCCTCACATTTTTAAAGAAAGAGTTGCAATATGTTTAGCCACACAATTTATTATTAAGAAACACAATTAACTGATAGAATGTCTTTTACTGAAATCTGAATTTTAACTCCACAATCAGTGACCAGAAGTAGCTTCTAGTCATTAAAACTGGATATAAATATGGCTTCAACAAAACCTGCAGATGCTGTGTCTGCAAGATCCTTGAAGAGCAGTTTAATTTTTCCCCTAAGTCAATATAAAAACATCGTGAACAGGCAGCTGGAATTGAATTTCACTGTGCCTCCAGAGATGCAACCAGATTATATTCTCCTTCCCATCTGTACAGCTCTGCACTTCCCATGC
Organism: Opisthocomus hoazin; assembly: GCF_030867145.1. Lineage (NCBI taxonomy): Eukaryota > Metazoa > Chordata > Aves > Opisthocomiformes > Opisthocomidae > Opisthocomus > Opisthocomus hoazin. Next base: position 30,060,313 of record NC_134421.1, read on the forward strand.
ACCCTTGAAGTTATGCTCTAGTAATAGAATTGTTTCAATCACCATATGGGAAAGGAGATAGGAAGAAGATTTTAGTACCTGGTAACATGTTTATTTATTATACTGGTATTTCATTTCTCTGCCTCTATCTAGTGTACACTTTAGTCTTCGCAAAATCATGAAGTAATTTAGATCAGAAAGATGTTGTAGACACTATCTGGTGCAATGACCTGCTCAAAGCAGGTCTGGTCACATTAAGTTGCTCAGCGCCTTGTTCGGTTGAGTCCTGAATAGGTCCAAGGACAAAGCTTTGACAACCACTCTGGGCAGCCTGGTCCAGTGCGTCACCAGCCACAAGGCAAAAATATTTTTTCTAACTTTTCATCAGCATCTCTCCTGCTGTAACTTGTGTCTGTTACCTCTCAGCCTATCATCCTGCATTTCAGAGAAGAGTCTGGCTCGATTTTCTCTACACCAATCTACTAGGTAGCTGAAGTTACCAATTTCTTATTCCTCAGAGACACAAAGAGTGTCAAACTGGTTTTTGTGGTCCAACATTGACACTGAAAGAATATCTCCGCAAGTTCTCAATTCCGACAGCGCTGAAACTTCTTCCAGATGTCGCTATCGTAAAACTACAAATTTAGCTGAAGAATTGAAATTTAAGTGAAGCAAAACATAGAAGTGCAGCTCAGGATGATGAGTGGTCAGCTAATTCTCTGCAGCAGTTTCTATACTTTCAGCATTTCAGGCAACAAGTAATTCCTGAGCACCACAGTCCCTGGGATTTGGGAACTTCAGATTCTATATTCCAGACAAGGAAAAGAGACCCACTAAGCTCCTACAGTGGTTAAAGGAAGAGTCAATAAAATAAAACTAAACTGCAGTACATACGTCCAGTTACAACTCAACATTCTCCTACCGAAATATGCCTTTAACGTTTGAGCTAATCCACAGCAAATGTTAATTGCCAACACATCACATACTTCACGTAGGGTTATGATGATTTACATCAGCTAAGGATTCGCCCCATGGAGTGAGGGGATATTTGTGTTACTCCTGGGACTATTAGTTATGTTTCCCATTTTATGGAAATAACGCAAACTTACACAATTTGGCTCTCAAAAAATACAGTAATGGTTGCATACAACAGGCTCTTCTCTGTGCAAGAAAATGTTTGGAATTAAAGGTTATATTACACTTTTGAGCAATGTGTTGGAAAGCTAAGAACTCCTAATACTCAGTAATTAAGCTGTTATTCTGTTGCAAAGATTTTAGGAGAAAGATTCAGAGTTGGTTTTTTTTTCATTAATGCCTCGTTTTCCTGTTTTTGCTGTAGCCTAGTAAGCACTAAACTTCTGTGTTACTCTCCTCCATCTGAAATTTAAGCACCACTAGGAAGATAACTAAATTCTATGACCAATTTCAATGTGAGTCTAAGGGACTCTAGCAGATGGCACAATTTCTATCTTCCTCCAATTCTGTCTATGTAGAAGAACATGTAATTTAAAGTAGTGGCTGGTATACTTTAAACAATTATACAGTTTTTTACACCTTCTTTTTAGTTGTTTTTCCTCCTATATCTCTCTTCTCAAGCTTTCTGGCAACTAAATTACATCTGCTTCAGCCTTTCTTATATCAGTTGGACCCTGCAGTCAACTTCAGAGGGGACACATAAGGGGATGTAAAGAATACATTCACAACTGTATTTCATAATAAATAATCACTTGCTGAGGAGGATGGAAGAATTTAAATTATACCCATTTAGATTATCTCAAATGCAACTCTGACTGTTGCTGCTAATCTTTGAAGAGAAGTAACAATCCCGTATGAATTTCCATGCCATGGTTTTTAAGAGGCATAAAAATACAATGTGATATTAGACAGGACAAAGCACCAAGAGTGCAAAGCTGAATAGTGCAATCTAACATTTCAGAACCTCTTATTGAAACAGCTTTTTCTATATACTGTTCATTAATGAAAATACACAACTCCTTGAAAATGTGAGTGTTGATAACTGTTATAGCATTGCATTCTCTGTTTAAGCAAAATACATGCCAGTCTCAAAGAAACTCTCTGGAATAATTTCTTTTACTCACAAATCTATAGTAATATCCTCTTGCTTAATAATCAAACATTGAAAAATACATGATATCTGCAGGTATCTAACCAGAAAAAGCACTAGCTTACGTATCCTTGTGTTAACCACCTAAACTCTTCACAGTAGTATATTGCAGTATATTGCAGTACTCTGCAAGATTCTGGATAAAATGTACCGTATTGTTAACCAAATCATATTGCAACTTTTTACAAGGACTGCAGTACAAACGAACAGAGCTTAGCTATTCCTTCCAGCTGTAAAATAATTAGTCTGAATGGTAACTATTGTTGATTAACTCATTAGTCTATACAGCTGTTCTAGCAGCGAACAAGCACACCTGAAAATTCTCTGTATAAATTGTGGTGACTGCTCAGAATACAGTTCTGTTTAAGAGCAAGAAAGTGTAAATACAGTACCCCAGCTTCATGCACACTTCTACTTGCCATATGTCCACAAAAATAAATATGCTGACTTTGGAAATGTGGATATTTTATCCTTAAGTTATATTTATATTATTCTATGAAATCATTGTGTACTATTACAAAGCCCGTGAAACCATAAGAACCGTAGTTACTGTGTATTTTTGGGTCAGATTCTGCTCTCAGTTACAGACATACACATTGAAGTAACCTCATCAAAGTCAGTCTATTACTCTGGGTTTATAGCATTCTTAGATCAGATCTTGGCTCTGAGAATTTTATTTTCATGCGAGATTTAACTTCAAATACAGTCTCCTTTACTGTTTGTTTGAAGCAAACAGATGATTATTAATACCAAATATTACTGGCAGATGCATGCTTCTATCGCCCTTTAAAATTCAAAATACATTTTGCTTCATGATGAAGCTTAAAAGAATGATAAGATGCCTCTTTCATGCAATGAAATGGCATCAATATGTGGTAAAATTGCATAGCACATGCATCTGCAGGCAGCACAGGTTCTTTTTCTCTCTCTTTATATACGCATCCTAACACATATGTAGGCCATCCTATGTGCCACACTGCAAATCGTCTTTATCACTGGGGTTTTTCCAGATAGTTATTGAGAAATATGCATATTAAGCACATTCAGTGATACATTTAATTGAAACTCAAGAGGCTACCCACTGCATATTAGAATAATATAACCTATATTAAGCCTTTTCCCCCCTCCCATACAATTTTCTGAACTGCTTTTGTTCAGAATTAACTTAAACAGTTTATCACTCATCCAGATTGGTTTTGAAGCTATGTTTAGTTGTGTGTAATGATATATATACTCCCTCAGAGACTACTTCAGCACTTCTTTAATCTTTAGCCAAGATTATCTACAATATTACTCACTAACAAAAACTGCCAATATATTTTGCTTAATAATGTATTTGTCATTTTATCAGATGTTAAATTTACCCACAGCTGAAGCTAAAGCCCTCCAACAGCTGACATCTGAAATCATTACTGAAACCAGCCTGCCAGTCTTTCTACACTTACTCTGTCTTCTGAGCTGTATAACAATGAAAACTCTCAGCTTCTCTTCAGTTTCTCTATCATATAGCAAAATAAATTCAGACAAAGGCTGATACATGTAAATATTCGTTCTTCTATTCCAGAGCCTTGGCCATCAGAAAAGTTTGTATCACATGTAAAAATTATCTGCCTCCCTGGAGTTAATCTATACCTAGTTCATTTATAAAATTAAGCAGGAAAAGGACCTGCTAACAGGAAACTTTTCTCTCTGCCTAAAATGTTGTGTATAGTTTTTCCTCTAATATCCTACTAGCACTGTTATATACTCTGAAAACATCAGTGGTTTATTTTAGGATCTTTTAAGAGAACCGTGTATTTAAAGCAAATATTATTGAATATGAGCAAATAAATGCTGAGGATCTTAAATTGCAAACAAGAATATTCGCACTAGAGACCTGACTCAGCTGTGACCTTTCAAAAGCAGCACAGGGAATGTATCACGTGATTTTTATTTCTAATCAAAACATCCTGAATTTTAAATGGCAAATATTTGCCGTGGATTGCTTTTGTACAAGGTAGAGACTCAAAGTTCTTGGAAGAAATTGTTCATACAGTCACATTAATTAAATAATAATATTAGGAAAACATGTGCATGATGCTGTGACAGAAACTGGGAGATAAGATACCTAATAGTGTGATCCACCATTACTCTACCCTTTTTAGCTCTCTTTCCTAAATGGTAGCACAAAACCAATTTCCCTCTGCGACCTTACCTATAAATGAAAGGAGCTACTGTGGCAGTGTTGGGGTGGCTGTATTGCTGTTGCTGAGGAAGCTGGACGACACCATTTCCCGTGCCTTGGCTGCTGCTTGCAGCCATCGAGGCCGACAGAGCCGTGGAGGACCCGGGGGCGAAAGCTGCGCTTGGTTCTTTCCCTTCAGAAGAAGAAAGACCAGAGGAAGGAGAAGCCTTCTCGCCAAGTTGAGATCTTGGTGTTGACTGGGACTGGTTTGCTTTTGTAGTCCTCAGTTTTTCAACCTCCTTACTTCCCGTACATACGGATGAAGTGCTCTGTTTTGCTGTCGGCACCTTTGATCCAGGTTTCGGGATCCCACTAGAAGACGGTATTAAACTTTCCTTCTTAGCTGCTGTCGTCTTGCTTCCCTTCGGGATTAAGCTTGCAATTTTCGAACTCTTCTTTGTAGATGTTTCAGTGACCTGGTCTTTCTCTTCCTTGACTGTTTTCTCAGTGCAAACTTTGTTTTTGTCCCTGTTCTTTTCCTCTTTGTCCTTTGGCTGTAGCAAAGACTTTTTATTGCTGAGATTTTTGCTTCCAGCTTTTGGAGGGGTCAACTTCGGTGATACTTTCGGACTGCTACTCGTGGAGCCACTGCTGTTCACCCCACCACTTAAGACATCCATTTCACCACACTCTGAAAAGGTATCATCCTCTCTCCCGCTGTCACTGGGTCCTGAGCTCAGCGACAAAGGAGGTCTCAGAGCAGTCCTAGCATTAACCAGCTTGAATTTTTCCAGCATAGATTTTTGTCCAGATGAAGGGGGCTTCACGCCTTCGGAAGGAGGTGGCTTGAGCCTGTCTGAAGATGGAGTAGGAGAGGTTGCGGGACTAGGTTGCTTCACGGACAGCATGGTAGAGGTTGCGCTGTGTTTGACATTCATGGATTTGCTGCGCCAAGGCTTGCTGGCACTTGGAGAGGGTATGGCAGAGACCTGCTGCTGCCCAGTGCTGGTGGGATGTTGCACATTTCCATTCATGCCTGCAGATGGGTGGGGGCCTTTTGGTGAATCTGCTTAAAAAACAGAAAGAACCACAATGGTACACTTGGTCTCCCATCTCCTGTTAGAAGGTGATACCATACTCCTCTGGCATTTAAAACACAGTTGCATGTGATTTATAATAAACATAATTTATATGTGCATGGAACATGAAAGATGCTAATTCAAAATGCCTTTTTTTCCTGCCACCATCATGGTTGTTCAATACTTTCATGAGCTCAAGAGAGCCTTGGAAACACCCTCCTTGTAACGATTTCATTATGCAAATTAAACCTTCCAAATTGAAGATTTTATCTTTAATAAGTCATAGAGAAATTCTTCCCATCACTTATTAATAATAAAACACTAAGACATGGAAGAAAAAAGCATGCTGCAATATTAGAAGGAAAACAAAACCAGAAAAAGCGCGTTTTGATGTGTAGTGCAAGCAAAGTATGTGCTAGCAAGCTAAGGTTTTGGGCAGGAGGAGGAGGACTGCTTAATGCCAAAATTTAATTGACATGATCAGTATTCATAGAAGTATAATGGCAGGTCACTGTATTTTTTTTAGTTTTAAGTATAGCAAACACATTTTAGTACCTGACTTCAGGAACTTATCCCACTGCACATTCATAAGTGGGAAAAAATAGATCAACAATTTCACCAGTGTCAGTACTTGAAAGTTACAATGATATATCATCTACACGGGTACAGTAATGATAGTTGTTTTGGGCCTGAAGTTCAGGTAGGTACAGAATGCTCGTTTACATGGCTCTGGTACCTTCACTATGTTTACATCATCCAGGCACTTCAGCAAATCTTCAGAATGAATGAGAACAAGACTCCTGCAATAATCAAACTATGCTAATTGACAACCATGATTTTCAAAGAAGTCATCTAGCCTTATTAAGCAAAGCAGACTGGTGTATGAACAGGTTAAGCTCTTCTGTATGAAGCTCAGGTTTCCAAGACGTATCTGAGTATCTAAACACAAAGAGAAACGAACTGGTAGTGGCAATCAAATATGCGGTACACAGCTATTTCAGCAGATGACATATTTTCTCTTAGTGTATCTATCTTGCCTTGCCATTCAGTCTCAGGACTGCCAGTAAATTAGGCATAAGACTGCCTATCGTATATCAAATTCAATACTATAACAAAGCCTATGAAATATCCAAATATAGTTCATGTGATGGCAAAAAAAGTGCTTGATGTGTTGCATACACACATGAGGCCGAAGTCATGCCTTGGGACCCTGTCTGAATAATACAGTAGATGAGGACACTGAAGACATTTGTCCCTTCATCACAGAGTTTGAAGTTATGCGTCATTTTCATTTTTGCAGTCTCAGCCCTGAGGCCCTAGAATAGATTAGACTACCCACCTGGAAGTCTGAAGGCCACTAATATGCATAGGAAGGGGAGAATTTTAAGCATCCTGAAAAGGGAGCTGTTTTTTCTTTAACAAAGAGAATGCAAACATAGAAAAATTTACCTCTTTAAATAGCATTAAGAACTTCTAATTTTAAAATAATAAAAAACCTGAACAAAAGTAACATGACAGAAATGTAACAGCTTTTACTTGCTTAACACTATTAACAACTGGACCCAGCAGGGCAATCGCCTCCACCTTCAACAAACGCTGTATAATTCCAACTACCCAGAGTTGTTTGTGTGCTCCTCAGCCTGATATGCAAACCCCACAGCGATAAATGAGCTCACTTGACCTTCACAGAAGGTTTCAAGCAGCTCTGCTGCGCCCAATTGCTAGGTAAGAAAACATTACCTGCTGAGGGTTGCCTTGGAGCACTTTTTGGGACAGGTGAGGTTACAGCTTATTCCCCAGGCTCCAGGCAGCCCCATGCACATGGAGCAGCTTTGGTGGGCAGCTGTAGGGTTGATCCCTCCCTTGTGATCAAGGCAGGAACTGTGGCTGGGCCCCTGCTATTTTCTGGTGAGCCTCAGATCCTGGAAGAGAGCCTGGGGCCAACAACAGCTGCTGGAAATTACTGCAGCCCTCAGGCTTCCTTAATTTATACCAGGGATCAGCCCCGTGGCTGATCGCCCAGGACTGGGTGTGCACAAGGACCTTCTCGCACACATCTTGCCTTGTACTAAGCTTGCCTTAATTACACAGGAGGATTGGGGCCTTGAGCTATCCCCATAGTTCTGCAGAAGAACAATTTACTATAAGAATATGCAAAACCAATGCAGAATACATGCAACAATCTGTGAACAGCGGGATGCCACTGCAGTCTGTTGTATTAATTCTGTTACATTTGTATGGCTTCAGGCTATTAGTTTTATTATAAAAAAAAAACCAAAAAGGCCGTTCTGATTAATAGGAAGAATGTATGCCTTGACATATTTCCTGCTGTATAATATTAAACTCATTCAGGGGAAAAATTGTAAAATGAAGAGCATTTACTGTTTCATCAACAGCTTGTTCTGCTACAGATATAACAAAAAACCACAGGTTCCTGGAACCACTGGTAGCTATTTGATCCCTGTATCACAAACCATAAACAGCATCAAAAAATTACAGATAACTTTAACTTGCCTTTAATCTTCAATTTAAAGTGTATCCTTAATGTTTCTACAAGGAATGTGGACTGCATGCTCTCAAGAAATACTAAGAGCCTGTCTGTATGTTTAAAGATGTGGAATAAAAAGGTTTATGCCCTCCCAGCCCAAATGCATTACTCGAAGCTGCACATCATTCATTGCTTGCAGCACGTTCAATTGGATTGAGCTTTAGCTGTTCATTACATGAGATCTGTCCCCACCTCGTGGTGATTTTTATACAGACTGAACCCAACCTATGACAAGGATTTCGTATTCCTATAAACTAAATTTTACAAGCAGACTGTCTTCTGTTTAGGGCCTAATGCCCTTATTGCTGAAACGCATAATCGACTTGCGGTGAGAACAATTTTTCATTCTGCTGGAGAGCTCAGCGCTTCAGAGCTCAGCACAACCAGCGCTGGGAAAGCAGAGCAGCAACACCTCCACGTGTTCAGCACAAAAAGACAGTTCTACCAGAACCCAGCAAGACCTTGACAACCAAACGGATGTTTTCAAGTCCACTTTTCAAAAGCTGTTGCAAAAATAAAGAGCATGTGGAGGGTTAAATTTGTGCCCAATACATAATCAACCTCCCCTGTCCTCTCGTCTGTGACCTTTGCTGTGCTCTGTGCTGTTGGAGAAGACAGGATCTCTGTGACAACAGTTGCCCCACTGAATCATAGTTAGGTACTGAAAATCTAAATATTCTGAAGCAGGCAGGTGCCCAGATTAGAGTATCCAATGTTAGTCACTCTCAGTAAAAAAGGTTAGTAGAAAATGGAAGAGCTGCAAAGGTTTGCTATAAGGATGTTTGGAGAAATGGGAGGTCCATCTGGTGAGATTAAAAGAATTCAGCTAGTTCGACTGTCCCTTTCCAGCTGTCCATGAGACAGCAGCTACCCCTTATCAGCACAGAAGGAGAATACAACCAGGGACAACTGGCAAAATACTGGCACCAGAAGAAACGTAAACAAATTAGCTATAGATGTACGTACTGGCCACGGAGGAACAACAAATTGCATGATCAGACAACGGAGTTCAAGGACAGAGATTCCCAGAGTTGGTATGGCCAAAATAACCACATACTGCTGAAACCAAATTTGGACAATACAGAAAAACCATTTTATATTCTTAAATTATATTGAAAAGCAGACAGTTAAACTCCATGACACAAAGACTCTTATCAGTGTTCAGATACAGTGTTTCTAAGCTCTAAAGTGTAAATATTTGTTTTTAAAATTTGACTTGAATTAGAACATTATTTCTTTGCTGGACTCAAAATGCCCTAGGTATCGACTTTATTAGCAATGTGAATAATTACTTTATTCAAATAGTTTCATTTTCTTAGTTTTGTCTTTGTCTTTATTTTATGAAGTCAGAAGCAGATAGACGTGACGTGACCTGGAAAACAGATGTGCTCTTTGAACCCCATCCATAAGCTGCAACGTCCGGCCCAAAAAAAAAAAAAAAAAATCATCTCGCTAAAGCTCCTCAGATGAGTTTCAGCTAATGGTGTGTTCATTGTTTTGCTGCATTCTGCGTTCCTGACTTCACCACAGCTACACACAGTTACCTGTCTCACAGCAGTGGGTTGGGTCTGCGGGTGAAAATGGAGCTGTACCCAATAAAGAGCAAACCTGCATTCGCTCCAGGGAGCTAGCTTTCCTACTGTGTGAACTGCTCCCTAAGCAATATTCAAAGGAGATAACATTAATGACATACTAAATAATGAAATACTAAATAAAAGGCTATACCACATCTTATCTTGGATCACCTTCAAGTCTCCTTTAACTCTGTGACTACACATCCACTCCCCACTGTGACCGAGTTGGAAATAGTGTTATGCAGGAATGGATTTCAAGCATTACATATAACTGGATTAATAAAACCCGCTATGCAGTATATTTTTCTAAGGTCTCCTTATAGCACATGCAGGACGGTGTACAGCAGAGAAAAATCCACCAAAATAGTCTGCCCTTGACGAGGTCAGAAGGTCCCCACCTCCAATGACTATTTACCCAGCAGAAGTCATCTCTTTTTTCTGCTTCAGTTTATGCTGCACTAATGCAGAATTACAGGCTATTTGCTATATGATCTATGTCTCAGAAATTAGAATGTATGGACTGTATATCCATTCAATGGAAGCTGTCAAAGTTATCTTGCTCCAGGAATCTGCATCAGAAGCAAAATTTGAAATATAATGTTTATTTTGTGTGTCATACTGTAAGGAAAAATCAGTTTTTCAATGTCTACTGACACTTTTTTTTTTAAAAAAAGATGGTTGTTATTATTGCTAACATTATCATGGTAGGTTGAAGTTTGTTTCTAAACAAATTCTTCAGAAAAACTCAGGTCACAGAACATCATCAAAATACTTCAAAAAAATCAAAATACTAGTTGGAAATTTCATTGTAATATTAAAACAATTAGCCACTACAAAAATTAAGTTTAAAATATAGCATGGTTAGGTTGTTTTTAGGCAAAGAAGTACCATGGTGAATACGAATTCAGGTTCTCATGTGTTCTTTTAGGGTATTATAAAAAATATCACTTCACTATTCTTGCACTCACAGCAGTCATTTTTTCTAATTCTGCTTTATACTCTAAAACAAACTTGTATTTGTTTGATATTCTTATGTAAAATCAATGCTCTTCCATCCATTCTGCTGTTTGGAAAGAAAGAAAAAAGAGCAGACAAACAGCTCAAATGTAGTACTCTGTAGTTATGCAACATTACATTTTCTGTATCCTGTAAAATGAACTGAATGATCATACACAAACAAAGTCACCCCTTATCCTCTTGCAAGAGATGAGTTCACTAAAAATCCCATCAAGGTTCTCATACTCTGCTGTAAAGAAATGGGAAAGTAAAGAAATCCGTCATGCAAAAAGCCATATAAATGTGCTATGCAATGCAAACCTTCGCAGCCAAAAGACCATTTCCAACTAAGGAGCTAAGCACATTAATATTGACAAGCATGTCTCACCTTGAATCATTTCACTCTCACATATTTCAGTAGCAAACTTATGTCAACATTATGAAGCAACTCTAAAACCTAAACTGCTGTACATACCTTCACTCAAGCAGCCACATCTCCTACTTCATAACTTCACTATCGTATTTGTGAACTATACAGTATGTGCTCAGCTTTCATTCTGATCTCTTTCTAGCTTTAGCCTGGATGTCTTGCCACAAACAAGGGCCTGACAAAATAAACCCCACTATAGAACTATCTAAAACATTCAACCCTGATAGTAAAAATAAAGAAATAACTATTGAAAGGATAGTTTTATATCTTCAGATACAGCTAGGGGCAAAGTGTGTTCATCAGAATTTTGTAAAAAAAAATCTGGATAGCTGCCTGTTGCTTGGATGAAGAACATTCATTGCATACTTGTTCCTCCCACAGACCCCAAGGATGCAAACGGGTACTATGTATATTGTATCATTTTCAACTGTATTCTTACCCAGAGATATGAATAAAAAGCTGTTCATTACACAAAGGGAGAAAGAAGTGGGGGAAGGGGCTGGATTAGTTACACAACTCAGAAAGCTGAATTTCTACTTTATTCTGTCGGAGATAAAGCCTGAAGAAGCACATTTTCCAGGAAAACTGTGTCTGGGTGGGAGAAACAGAAGAGCCCAGGGAACTCAGCTGGTTTCATATGGAAGTTCATATTTAAAGGAGGCAATAAAACATGAACACTGAATTCAAATCCCTGAAAAATTTCATTACATTTGACTTAATTTCCAATCCTCTGTTCAGATTTATATATACACTAGGTAAGGTTCTGAAGGAATAGGTGCCTGTAATATTCTGATGCAAATATAATATTCTGATTCTTCTCCATTAGAGGCTAAAATGCGAAGTCCCCTGAAAATGAAGGCAGTCTTCCTTTGGGTATGAGTAGACTTGAATATGGACCAAGATTACAGGCATCCAACACAGATTCATTTTTACTTCATCCAGTGATATTTTGATCAAAGGGGGATAATATATAATTATAACATCTTGAAAGTTTTCAGTTCTGAACTTTAATCCCAAATCAACCACAGATCCTAATTCAGAGCCCTATCCCCACAGGTCTTCCTTACCAAGTCTAAATATTACATTCACTTCTTTGACCCTTGAGGATGAGTTCTTTTGGTGATTTTTTTTTTCTCTTGTACGTTATGTAGAGTAAGCTTAGTAACTTTTAATCACTTACCTTTTTCATTTCCATTTGCATATTGTGGAGGCTTGTTTTTGTCAATGCTGTTAAAGCTCTGGCTTCTCCGATTTAAATTAGAAGCTCCCTGGACTTTGGTACTGCTGCCTGCAGCTGGCACCCTTGAGGGTCCTGGAAGCCTGGAATAGTATAATCAGAAATCAGTTCATTTTATGTAACGCGTCATACAGAGGAGTCAGTATGAAAATATCAGACCAGAATTTAAAACCAACAACCGAAAACAATGATTTTAGGTAAGCAACAATGAACAAGAGGATTCAAATTAGTTGGACTCCACAAATAAAAATAAAATATTATCCTTATGCACACAAATGGGAAAAAAGATGCTTTCTAGAGTCACAAGACATGTAAGAAGATGCTTTGCATTTGCCATTAACATTGCTAAAACAGATTCACCCTAACAAACCATTAAAGTGCAATATCAACTTTTATTTAAATCTGTCACTTCAGAAGAGGAAATGTTACAGAAATGGATTAGTAAGCACAACAATACATAATTGAGAAATATGTCATATCTCTTGCTCTAGCAAATGTCTCACTGCTGTGTTTAGCACAAAAGCTGGCTTTTTAGTTATCTTTGGTTATTTTTCAGAGGCCTATTGGCTAAAGCACTTCCACCTTATTATTGTAAATGAAAAATATTGAAAATACATATTTTAGCTAGACATTACAGATGCTTGTACACCTTTTAAACAAAAGTATGTACTGTGGACTATACAGTTCATTTGTTAGTATTTGCTGCCACCATCTGAACCTTACTGTGTGGCTATGCTAAGGAAAAAAATGTAGGCTCTGTTGTCTCTGGCATGCGTAAGCCTGCATCATTTTTCTGTCTGAATCTGTTCTTTGATGTAAGATTCTTTACTACATGCTTACTTCAAACTTTCTGCAGCATCTTTGTGGGCACCCCCACTCCTTTCCAGTTTTGTTATCTGATAGACAAAATGAGATGCTCGAATCAGCAAGAGGCTTTTGCCATAGGAATAGGATATCTCTCTTCTGTTTCTCACTTACTGGAATGATAGGATGATTTTAATATGGCAATATAAATTATACCAGGGCTATCGAATTCTGTTAGTTTCACTGTATTATGAAAGAGCAGCATCAGAAGGGAGAGAAAAAATCATGTTACAAAGAACTGCAAAATGTTAGATTTCCTCCAAACTTTTTTTCATTTAATATACTAGTATAGCAGAAATCATTTTATTTTCATTAGCAAACATATGTAAACAGCTCCATGGTCTCTTCCTTCACCAATTTAAACCTCAGAGAGCTAATCCATTAGTTATTTTTATGGTTCATTCTGGCCGCCAGCCTGCCCTGCTAGTCTCTGTGCCGAGCTCAGAGCAGACCATCTCTGCTCTGCAGCTGTACGCTTGCTAACCTTTATCATGACCCATGAATTCGAGTGATCTTCTGTTCCCTGAAGAATGCACTAAAACAAACTTAAAAATCCATTTGCTCCTTCTCATTACCCTAATTTGCCAGGCAGTAAGAGCCCTGAGATCATTTGTCAAAGGTAATGAAAAAAGCAATGAGAAGACATGTGCAACACTGGAAACTCATCCGTTCTGTTAAAATACAAAATAGTTCTGCATATATTCTGCATGCCAGAATTCGAGAAGTTGCCACAGTAAACACATTATACATGAGGTCATTGGCTCTACACACTTTCCAGTTCACCTCATTTGCTGTCTTTTTTAATTGAATTCAGGTTTTAAATTGTTCTTGCAGAATCATGTTAAGCAGCTAAGGAAATGCAAAGGGGAGAATAACAAATAAGGGACAAGTCACATACCTCCAAACAGGCTTCGGAAACACTGCCACAGATTTAAAGTATTAGACAGTAAGACTGTTACCCCAACATGTTGAATGTAGACAAGACAGTAGCATCAGCAATAAGGAAAACTGAAGACCTATAGATGCAGGCGCAAAGCAGCTGGACCATGGTATAGCTCATTCCAAGCTATTCCCAGCAACTCCAGTTGTGTTAGTGCACTATACTGCAAAACGCAATATTTATTGCAGGTTTCGCAATTTAGGGTTCATTGTTCTCGCCAATGAACTGTACAGCAAAGGTATAATTAATGAACACATTAATTATCCCCCACCAAAAAAAGCTAGAAACAACAGCAAGCTTTAGACCTCAGTTTCTTTCTTGTGCAGTCTGGCTTGTAGATTTTAGTGCTCGTGGAAGTGATAAACTAAAAGTACTGATGAAATCTGAAACAGGTCAGCTCCTACACACAGCTCTGTCAAATTCTCTGCCAAAACAAAGCCTCTCGTTAGTGGCGACTGTGTGCAGGCTACTCTTGATGGAGCAGAAGTCATGGAAGTAGTTCTTTTTTTTCTCTGCTCTGTTTTGCTTCTGCGTGAACTCAGTTCTATGAACTCAGCTTCTCAGGTGGGTTTGCAATACATGCAAAATATCCAGTGGGAATTGCGATGGACTCCCAGACTTCTTTTCACTCATGACTGAAGAAAGGATTTGAGCCAGAGAGTAGAGAGCACTAAAATCACCAACTAATCCTTCACATCCAATATTTTACATGCAGGATACAAAGATGCAGGATACACAACAACCAGAAATATTACTAATATACAGTACAAATCAGCTCCTTCCAGTCCATAGAAGGCTTTCCTGTGGCAAAGCTCACTGTTGCAAAGCTTGCACGCATAACATAAATAGAAATTTTTTAATGTCTGCTTATGTCTGAAGGATAAAATATCAATGGGCATATACTTGCTTGATTATCACTAACAAGCAATAAATTAGAGATATTTAACTGACCTAGAAGTCTTTTTTTGACTGGTTGCAATTCCACTGTGATTAGACTGAGTTGCATATCTGGCTGTGAGACTGTATGAGAAGAAACAGAGAAATTGAATTAAAGAATTTCTTTGAACATGTATAGAAAGAACACACTTAGCAGCAAACTATGAGTTAATGAATGCAAATTGAACACGGATAGAAAACACAAATTAACTGGCAAAAATATAAAATAATGCAAACATGAAGATTTTTATGAGATGCAATGCACAGATTACGAAATAATGGATATTGTTATAACTTGTCTCATTTGCTAGAAATTATCTTAGGAATAGACAATGTGGGCAAATTTCCACAGTGACTGAATTACTGAAGTCTAGCTCAACTGACACAGAGTGCACCTCAAAACCTTGTGCCTCTGTTTCTAATTATTTTTTCTCCCCCACTAGAAGTACTAAGCACAAGTATACTAGTTTCTTCAGCAACCTGATTGGGTTCACAGCCTGGCAGTTAGGAACAAATTTGCTATACCAGATGCAATGTGGTCTCAGAATAATTCTCCCTAAAGAAAGGTGATCCTCCTGACAGTAGAGCTATACGGAAGAAGCATCCCATCATAATTTGCATTACTGTTAGAGTAGCAAGGGTCGTGTATGTGATGCATTACCATGGCAATGAATCAGAGGCTTCATTAGGAAAACCCTGACGTGCTTAGACTCACTGTTAAGCTCCACAGGAAAATGCACCTTTGTCTATTAAAGCTTCTGAGTAGTGTTTCTGCAACAGAAGATATGCTGTGCTACAGGGCAAAAAACTGTATGTTCCTTTTGACATCCAACAATGTGTCGTTACTTAACAGTAGATTTATGCCTTTATTCTTTTAGACATTTGCATAGGGGATATGTCAAATGTATGGCCAAGGTAAGGCCTCCTGCCAGGTAATTTCAGTTACTATAAACTGGTGCAGCCTTTGGGATCCACACAGCCCAAGGATATAGGCAGGTGCCTAAGCCAGGTGCAATCACAGCATCAAATTCCTTGCATTATTAAGGAACTGACAGAGAACTGAGTAAGCAGAAATGCTGATAGTCACAGATTGCTTTTGTCTCTTATAGTTCTGCATCTTCCAGCAATTCTTTTGCGTAGCAGGAGAAACCACAGTGCTCTACTCCCAGATTTATAGACTGGCAGCACTTATAAAAAACACCTGGTGGTATTGAGCCTACCAGAAAAGTGTTAAGCTATTTCTGCTAGTCCACTGAAGAAGATAGCCTGAGTATAGAGCAGACAGGAGAAGACCTCAAGGGAGAAAGGTCTTCCCATATTGGCACAGCAGTCCTGAAGATGGGCAAGGGAAGGCACAAACCAAGGAACAATGCGAAACTTGAATGGGATGTGTGATTATTGTTACTTCACCAAATGAAAGCCCAGTAAAGGGTTCAGCATTGCCTCTGTGCCTGCTGATTACAAATGACACACGCGTACACGATGAATATCAAAAAAGGAAGAGTACTTCAGTCTTAAGAGGGCAAGAAAGAATCATTCAATATATAAAGCAGCATTCAATTCTCTGACATATCTTCACAGTAATGCTGACAAAGTACTTTTTTATATGACTATAACTTCTAAGGGAATTATAATAAATTATACTAGTATCATAATAATAGTATCAGAGTAATTACAGCTTATATATTTTCATCTATCTAGTCATTAGTACATTGAATTATGTTTCACTTATAGCTATCTTTCTTGATCATGTCTGGACTTGCGATGCAAATGTGACATAAGTTTCTTTTGCTGAAACTGCTATATTTGTGCCTGATATAATACCCCATCTTTTGACGAGATCTTCCACTTGTGTTTTTTCAACATATTTAAAATGAATGAATCCAGAAATGGTTAGCCGGTTATCTGCATTGACTAAACTAAGAAGTTTGTGAGAAAAATGGTATGTCAAATAAAACCTTAGTGCATTTATGTTGTAGAAGGTAAAATGATACACAATACAATCAACATGGACAGTGAGCTGGAAAAACAGAGGGAATAGGATGCATTGCCATAGTGTATTGGAGCTTTTCTACCTCAAACAACACAATTCCAAAATAACTGGGAAGATCAAATAACTTAATCTCAGTGAAGTTGCCAGGTTGTCGATAAGCTAGCCCACAGAAAGACAGCTTTTTTTTTTTTTTTTCATTTTCTTTTTAATAGCAATGAATACATGAAGCACCTATCTGGAAAAGCTTGCTAGAATGCTTTCCTTCTATGCCTGTTACTTCGGGCTCCATCTGTTAACAAATTCATGAAATGTCAGCCTATAGACTGCTTTCAAACTTTCCAGACAGGCTTGAAAGGCATTGATGGATGTGTCAATGTCAGTAAAGCAGCATTTCCACTGTGACTGACTCAATTTATTTTCCAAAATATTGTGACAAATGACAGGGAAAAAGAGAACTTTAACAGCTCGTAAACCACGTGCATCAAGTTCCTAATGACTTCGGGTTTTCCTTCTCAATTAGCACTGGATGTGCTGGACCCATTAAAGCTTTGCACAGATGCCTGTTTGTCAGCTGCTGGCCCCATTATTACAGATGTGAACTGTGACACAGTTGCAGATTAGACTTTAGTCTAGCCACTCTTCTAAATGTATGAACAAATATTTACCTGCTGCCCTCTATCCTACCAGATAATTGTCTGTGGGTAACATCTGGCAGTCAAGAAAATAAACCTATTTTGCTTAAAATAGTGATTTTTTGTGCTTACAGATCCACACAAAGATACATTAAATATGTGCCTGCAATAAAGCAGCAAATGCATATTAACAAACCAGAAAGTACGAGTTTAACGCTAAAGGGGAGTTTTGAAAGCCTCTGGTTCCCGGCTGTCTGCTCCCAAGACCTCTTCCACTGCCATAACACTCCTACCAGCAGTCTTCTCCAACATGGTCATGGCTTCGGCTCCTCAGAGGACCCGCAGCAGTTGCCTGCAAAGCTCATCCACAGTGCATTGGCAGGGAGGGGACGTACAAACTGAGGAGGGGAGACAAACCCTGACTGCAGAGACTGCAGGAAACCCTGCTGCTCCCAGAGCTACAGCCCAGCGTGGCAGTGCTGGACCCGGGCTGGGATCAGGCACCATGGTTAGCTCTCCTCTCCACCTAACACACAGGGGAAGAGAAGGCAGATGCTCCCGGTTAAGCAAATCTTGTTCAAAACAGGTAAGATGGCATACATGCATCTGATCCCAAATCCTTAGAAATCATCTGGACTCTGCCAACTGGCTTCCAGGTGGAAATCAAGCCCCAGTATTTTCTCTTACAAACCAGCGAAACACTAGTCAACACAGCAGATATGGAACAGTGACATTGGGTAATATCTGTTGTCACTCCCTTGGTTAAATGCAGTGAGAAAATGGAATAAATGTCTTGAGACTGTCCAGAAAGACAGTTCATCACAGAGGTAGCTGGGGTAGCATTGAAAAGAAAGGTACAGAGATGCTGGAGATTGTACTGACCCTGAGGAGCTGATAGGGAACACCACAGCTGTACTACAGCCACGCTGGCTGCAGGAACCAGGACCCTGCGCTGCACCTCATGGCCATGCAGCAGTCATTCGCGTTGGGGAGCTATGCACCATGTTCCACCAAGGCAGGAAACTGATGAAGGGCATGCACTTGCAGGCAGGATAAAAGGGTTTAAGAGATGGTCCTAAAAGGTATAGGGGAACTTAGGACGTCAGCATAAGCTACAATACCAGAGGTGCATTCCCACTGAAAGTGAAGTGAAATATTCAACTGAAATAGGCAAAGAAGAACAAACATTCAAGGTCTGGTTGGACAGAGCTCTGAGCAGCCTGGTCTAGTTGAAGATGTCCCTGCTCAGTGCAGGGGGGTTGGACTAGGTGACCTTTGCAAGGGGTTTGGACTAGATGACCTTTAAAGGTCACTTCCAACCCAAAGCATTCTAAGATTCTGAGATTCTAGGAGGGAAGACAAGTCACTGCTCGACCCTGCACGAAACTGCCAGCAAGTCTGTCTTGCTGCAATACAAATAGTGTGGTACACCAGGAAAGAAGCAGCCCCTTGAAAGTGTGTATACCACATAAAGCTGAAAAATGGAGTTCCTATAAACCTGGATACAGAGCATGAATCAAGCTGAAAATATTTTAACCTCTTTCTTCAAAAAGAAACCCATGCAGCGTCACCCTAAATGTCATCTACTTTTTATTAAGAGTCCTTGGAAAGATCAAAAGGATCAGGTTACATCACACTGTCATTTTCTTATAATGTTAGGAGTCACATGGTGGTTCTAAAATGTCAGCTATGTGATCTGTTAAAATTAGACAAAAGGCAAAGGGGTTTGTAGTATGTAATCAAAGTCTTTCTACCTTACCGGCATGCTTGAATTCTAATATGCTGTTGATCTTCTAAAGTGCATTCATATCACTAGGGTGACTGCACTCCAGAACTGTTAAAGTCTTTTTTATTAGCACGATTCCCTGATGAAAAAACTAGCTTAAAAAGAATGTAATTTTGATGTAAAAATTTCCCCAGAATGCCTTGATTGTGCTGTACACTTTTATTTTCCTTTTTTTTTAGTTTTTTGTATTTTAAAACAAGCTCATATACATGTATATATGTATAATTCTCATCAGCCTGCCTGGCAAAAGGCAGAAGTAAGGTTCACCTGACTCCAAATCCCAAGTGTGCCTGGACAGACGCCACAGGAAACAAAAGTTTCCAGGCTCCTCACCATACCAAACAGTTTGGGCAGGCATAATATCCCTGATTCCTCAAACGGACAGCCAAAGAACACTGTGGAGGAAACCAAAAAACCTGAATTTTCCCATGAAAAATATTCTTCACACATTGCTTTTGCTTTTTTGGCCCATTCTTGGTGAATCAATACATCTACATATATGTATCAATCTATCTACATATATATATTTATTTTTAAATGTTATTTATCTATATATAAATGTTATATATGTATGTGTATTTTATAGATATATTTTATAGATGTATAATTTTTGTATACATATATCTAAAACAGAAACACGTATTTATTTTTTCATTCACAGAAGGAAATGTCTATGGCTTAGGCACTTCTAGTTCATACCATGTCATCTGTTCTGTATTAGGTGGACATTTCTCCTTTCCGCTCTTTGAACTTCTGGCATCTGATACAAGAAGTCTGTCTCCATCTGATTCAGGCTTGGAGGTACAAATAAAATTGCATTTTCAGTGTTTTCCTGTTGTTCACAGCTCATAAACCAAAACGCATATAACCCAGTTTTGCATAAAAATTTGTGTTCTTGCAGAACATGGTGACTTGAAATAAGAACAAATTGTCTGCTGCAGTGATCATACCTTTCCCACCCTGGCCTCAGTATTTGTAGTATAGATATTTTGTAGAATTTAGTGAAAGAATATATGAATCACAGCACTAAAGAAACAAAGAGCTTATAAAGAAAGTAATAAATGTGCTACTTAGCCACGATGCTTAACCTGACCTGTAGCTCACTTAAAATAATGCAATCTTTTAAAAAACACTAATTTCTCTGAACAAATTGGCCAAGTGGGTAACAGCGGGCTGCCAGAACTAGGACTAGGCCCCTAGGGATCAATTGCACCCTTTTATGACCTTATCTCCTTACCATTTATGATCTTTCACTGGAACAAAATCACATCAGATGACCTGCACAGAAATATATGCCAATATTCTGTTTCACAGTTTGATAGAATAAGACTAGAACAAAGTTTTCTCCTAGAAGGAATGAAAAAGGGGGTGCTGGAAGGCCTCAGGCTGTCACTTCTTCAAATCTACACTCTTTGTCTCTTGAACTCTTTCATAGATTTCCAGAAAGTCCACATTCATCAACAGTTCATAAAGTATGGTTAGGATTGCTATAAACCTGCATCAGTCAGACAATTATCACAGTTAAGCTGGTTTTTACTGAAGGTATTAAACTACATTTGTGTGCCTGTGCACCTTTGGAAGTGTATGGATATTTTATTTTTTTTTGGTAAAGGAAGAGAGAAAGTCAGCTTCTCCATAGCAGCTGCAAAGTATAATGCTCTTTCATTAACTGACATCTGCAAAACAACAATATGTAGAATATCACATTTGTTGCACAGTCTGTGAAAATACTAAGAGATAAAAGTTGATGAAAAGGACTGACAGTAGTAAAGAAAGTAGCAGTAAAAGTATAAAACTGACTGAAATGAATGCAAGACTGCAAGAAAAAGACTGAGTCATGCACTGCTATCAAGGCATCTATTAAGGAATCAATAAGAATAAGGAAAAAATTTTGCTTCAGAATAGGTAAGAAAATCAACCATACAATAAAAGAAAGCATGAAGACTGCCATAATTCAATATGGCTGCCATTGTACTTTACATTTATTTCAATTTCCTTTCTTTGGGAACCATGATGTGATTGCTTCTTTGAGGAGTAGAACAAAATGGGGCCAAAGCTGCTTTCCAAGATAGAAAGATAGCACAGTTAAAGCAAAATTAAATCCCTAAGGTCCATTTGAAGGTCAGCTGCTGCAGATCTTGGTGCAATCACATTAAGCAATTCATTCTGCATTATCTCCCAGACACATAAAAATACATCAGATTAAGCTAATAGCAGTTTGTTCACTTAAACACTTACTAGAAAACAGAGAACAGAAAGAAGAAATAAACCTTTTCCTATTTTTTCTTCTTTGCAGCCATTAAGTAATGATTCTGTAGTGGGAAAAGCAGGAACTACTCGCCTGTTTCTCTTCATTAAAACCAAGCGACTAGCAATGGCAAAGAGCTAAGCACAGTGAGGAGACTTGGTTCATCGCTTTCCTTTCCATTAACCAAGGAAGACACACAACTATGTACACATTTCATTTTTCAGCCTATGTCAGTGCAATGCACTTGGTGCAGACTGTTAAGGTTATATTTCTAAGCCTTGAGAAGACTGAAACAAAGGCCGCCTTCTAAATTGAGAGTGGTGTAACCAAGATTGGCATATGGTGCCAGTATTCTGGCATGGATCTATTTAAATTCATAATTGTAACCACTACATTTGCATTACTATATTTCACACAGCACAAGCAGCATGTTCAGTATGGTTCATTTTTTCCCTGCTACTTCTGGGCAGGAGGCAACATGAAACCCAGTTCCTTGCAGTAGTTATATATGCAACCGCCTGTAGAAATCAGCTACCTAACTTTGTTTATACGCCTAGGAAAACCAGCGTGCTCTTTTAATATAACAAATTTAACAGAATCCATCTGGACCTCAAGCTGTGCTCATCATTCCTGTACGTGATAAAATAGTTTGTCCGTCTTGGGGAATTTTGCTGACAGCTTACTGAAACCAGTTATTGCCTAATCCATAAATGAGACAGAACTTCTTTCATCCACATGTGTTTTCTCTTAGTATCTGGGTGGTTGAAAGATCATCACTGCAGAAAGATTGGATGTATTGCTGTGATAATGGAATCCACTAGCAAAGCAAAGCATAAAAATATAATGTAACCATTGTTGTCATCTATCTGTACTGACAGATATAAATAAGGCCACCAGCACTGTATCTTTTTAACTAAATCTCAAAGCAGCAACAAAGTCATAACTAAAAAGTGAAGTGCCTACCTCAGATTTTGGAGTATTCTATTCCCACAGTAAGTCATACAAGAACATAGGACATTTTAGGATAAAAAGAAATCAGAAATTACATCTAAACCCATTCTCTCCCTTAGGTTACCATTTATTAATTACTGCAGGTTTTTCCACTAATAGTCTGAATATTTCTATGAGTTTTTACAGTTAGTGGTATGAAATTATAATCTTCCTTAAATAAAGCATATTCTTTGCAATGAAATTTCACTGATCATAAAACAACTTCCTTAATTCTTTTTATGTTTAATTTGAAATGTGCTGTTGGCCCTAGGATTAGATAGGCCAATGATACTCTTTCACATGCAGAACCTTGCTCCCCTTCTGTATGCTCATTTTTCACAGTTCTGATCTTGGTTAGGGACAGATTACGTGGGATTAGGAATGTTAAAGTATTGCCACAATGACCAACTTTAGATAACTTTGTTTGGAGCCTGATGTAGAAAACTCATTATCCTCCTATGCAAACATTACTCTAAGGCGAGAGAGCTCCTCCAGAAATCAGTTTAATTACTTTCCTGATCTGTGTTGTCTCCTGTAGGAGACACTGATTACCCAGTCATCCAAGGACAAGTAGGTTCCTGGATTAGTCTCCTGCATTCCCCGTTTCTGCACAAACCTAATCCTGTCAGTCTCATGATATTCTGATTACAACCTTCCCCTGGGGCTTCTGTTTGTTTACCATATCAAAACAACCTGGATATCAAAGCTCTAGAGTCCTAATAGCACTTTTCTGCCAGTTTCAGCTTTTGTTGACAAAAGGCCCAAACACCCTCTCCTTAAGCTTGATATTAAAGTCAGTTGGCTTCGGTGGCATGGGGAAAGGGCTCAGATCCAGTAATGATAACAGGGGGACTCAGATGCCATAACCTGGAAATCAGGACGGAAGTACCATCGTTGTCATCACCACCATCATCAGAACCACTCTCTTAAACCAGGGGAGTGAGACACTAACCCTGTACGTACAAAGAAAAAAATTTCTTTGTCTTCAGAAGGGCCTGGGTGCTATCACTTCTGTATCCTGACCACCTTCCATGTGACTTCTCAGAGGTATTTCCCTCTCCCTTGTATAACCTGTATTTCTCGCTGAAATAGTGGAGAGCATCAACTGTCCTTACTTGTTTAATAAAGCACACACAGCAGCTTTTTACCTCTTAGGAAATCAAGTTGAAATTTTGCAATGTGCTCAATATACCTTAGCTGGAAGTAACAATGATAACCTGTCCAATGGAATAATTTAACCTAAAGTAACTGCAATTATTAAGACACAGTTTCAAAATGTCAGATTGCAACATGGAATGTAATTGCTTCCTGAACATTTTTAAAAGTACTAAGTCTAGGAAAAGCATCCACTTTTTTCTGTGTATGTATTTTGGTTTTGCTTACTGGTCTGCAAACATACAAACACATACATATCAAATGCACTTAAATGTATACAGTGCTTTATTTCTCAGGTGTCTAACATTGCAGAAATATATGAGTCTTGAAGTAAAATAAAATACTTATAGGTATCAGAAGATAATTTTCACAATACACTTGAAAATTTACTCAGATCAGGTTTGAAGACTTTTGCCGTTATTGAATGTGAAGGTGAATGTGCCATTCAGGTGTTTGCTACTATGTTCATGATCTGGCTTCTGCCATAATAATAAGAAAATTTTTCTTGTTCCTCCCAAAAACCTGAAAAAACTATTTCTAGTTAATAAAGGACCACAGACCAAGTGAATGGAAAATAATCTCTGTTATGTGCATTTGCCAAATACTTTTTCCAGCATGTACACCATAGTAATTTGCTGCCTTAAGGTTTCTATGTGCCAACCCTTTTCACAGTATAAAATATTAGAAAACAGAAACTATTAAGAATTTTTAAGAGAATAATCAGAACTGCAACAGGCTAATAAAGGAAGTGAGGCATAGCTGCACAATAAATATGTAATAATAAAAAATTGCCTTAATGATTAACATTCACTGTGAAAGGATAAAATTGCTTGTTTTATCGCCACTACTTTTAAAAAAAGTAAAATTTCTCTATTATTGATAGTAGTTAGATTATCTACTGAGTTAATAATTTCACATGGAAAAAGTAAAGAATGTGAAATTATTACACACCTTAGATTTTATCACTTTACAATACTCTCCATTCAATGAAAGAGGAAATTTGAAGTATCTGTAAGAAACTACTTTTTGCCAAAAATACCTAAAGGTCTCATGTGTCCCTTGGAATAGCCATTTTAGTTCCTTAAAACCTTCTAAATCATGAACTCCTGCCCTGTAAATCAGTCAGTCATGTTGATTCCTTCTGTAATTAATGCTGAGACACAGTTGCCATAAAAGTAATTGTATAATAGAAATCAGTTTTGGGAGTCATGTAAGCTGCCCGTCCACATTTCAGATACTAAAATGCAGGCAAGAGGCAAGATGAATCCCATCAAAGGCATCTTTTCTTTTTTAATTTCATATTTTGTCTTCTTTCTAAATAAAAGCTTTTATTTGCCCACAAACAGCAGAAAACTAGCAAGCTGTTTGGGAAATAATTTTGAATTATTTGAATTATTTTCAAAAATATTTGTTTTGCTGGGAAAAAAAATTAAATTAAATTAAATCAAATTAAATGACTGCTATGAAAAGAAGTGTTGCATGATATTAGAGTTCATATCATATCAATGTATATGCCAATCTATTTGTGGAAAATCTGTTTTTCAAATCTAGTCATTTTTCTTCGAAGGGAACACATTATTTTATGCTAATTTACTATTACTTCAAAACAGTGACAAATAAAAACGTCAATTAGTATTCAAAAAATCTGTGTTTCCGCTGTTTGTTTCTAAGTCCTGGAGCCCCTTGTTTCGCTAGCAGCTCAGAATACTAGATGCATTTTTAGCAGAAGATAGGAATCTTTCATACAGAAGAAAAATTTTAGAAGTAAGGACCTTTCTTTATCCTTAAAGGCTCTACTGAAAAACACATGGATAGAGAAAATCAGGGATTCTGTCAAGGAGTACGCAAGTTTATGGTGGCAAACATTGAACTTCTGTATATGTGAAAGCAAACAGAAAAATTCTTGCTTTCAGTTAACAGACAGGAAATAAGAAAGGTGGCATCAATCTTGGTGTAAGAACATTTTGCTGCTGAAACACAGCTAGAAATAGAAATTTAATCAAAGAAGGAAATGATTTTAAACTCCTGGCATTAAAGTAGAAGGTCTAAAGCACACTGATGGAAGTAGAAATTTTGTTAAAGCAGCCTTAGATATCACTTTACGAAGACCAGGGTGGGCTTCTGGACATGGAATGATTGCCCTTCCTCCTAATGAAATATATTTAAACATAATAAAGTAAAAGAGGAGAAGGCGGCACTGAAGGACCATGAGATCTTGGGGAATTACAATGAAAAGAAAGCTTTATAAAAACTTCAACTCCTCTTTTCCTACCACTCCTGAGCAGACAAAGGACTAGTGTGCAATCGCTGTCATCCAAATAGTAAACAACTACTTTGCTCCGAGCTTTTTTGGGCAAACAGAATTCCTTGCAATAGTGGTGATGTATAAAGAAATGTAGTAACTATTTTTTTATTAAAAATTCACCATGGGTAAATCAGAAAAGCAGGAAACTTTTCAGTTCTTTTACTAAATTATAAACAAAAAACCCAATAACCAAAGGTATTTACATGAAGCTGGCTAAGCCCTTAAATCCGCTGATTAAAACAGTGAACGCTTGCAGACCTACATTCAAGATGTCTTCCTTATGATAGGAAAAACAATTATTTTCAGAAGGGCAAGATGTTATTGCCTGTTATGAAATTTTAAATATCTTTAGAAAGCAGAAATTCAACTTCAGAAAATGTTGAGAGTGGTCAGATTCTTCTGGGATCACACCATAATTTCCTAGATTACATGTTAATAGTAAACTTCACAGAGAAAGCATTCAAAGATGTTAATTTTCAGTAGCAGAGAAAAAAACGCATTTCATGTTGTAATACCCAAGACAGACGCAAGTGTATCTTAATTTGTGTATCAAATGAGGTAATGAAAATGCCATCAACAACATTTTCCTATAAATATATTTTTACAAAATTCCTAGTTTCAAGACAAAGATTTCTGTTAGGCTGAATTGTGAAAAGTTTTCTCAACTGAAGAAGAAATATATTTATTATAAACATGAAGATGTAATTTAGATATGACTGGACTCAAGAACCAAAATTTCATTATTGTAGTGTGATACTTTCAATCCATCCTAGATCACTGACTTCTCACATTCTAGACATACAATTGTTCAGTAAGTATGCAAAAAATTTTAAACAAGCACATAATAAATAAAACAAGTTTTAAACTCAACACAGCAATATATAAAGGCCTGCATTACACTACACTTTACATAGTCCTACATGTGAATGGCCTTTTTTTTAAGTATATGTTCCTAATACTCTTTCCAATTGGACAGATATTCGTGTTTAAAACTGATTCTTTTGTCATGGTCAGTAAGCAACTACCTTCTCAAAATATGTTTTCAGCTTCAGTCTGAAAACAATGTAATTCAGCAATTAAGGATTCTGCCAAGTGCTTTGCTTCCCTAAAACTAAATCATAAACTGACCACTTAAAAGAAACTAGATTAAGGCCATTTCTTCTCCCTTTCAAAAAACATTCAAATAGAATCAGGCACTCAAAACCAGAATGCATGGGGATGAAAAAAGTTTACAACAAATGAAAGTATTAATTGTGCCTTTTCCCCATGTATTTTGCCAATCATTTTAAATCATTGATTTATATGTGGAACTGGTTATGTGAGGAAAACATGAAAATAACCAGTATGCTAAACTCAGGGTGTGCTAACAGCCTCTTAATGTGTAAAGAACAGTAGAATCAATAATAAAGTAAAAGAATGCTTTAAAATTAATTAAAATTTTAACTAATTTTAATTTGGAATGTTGTCTGCTCTCACTCTAGCTTTAGTCCGGAGATATGCAAGCTTAATACTGAAAAAAACACTTAAAATATTGTTTCCCTGTATCCATTGCAAAAATAGCAGAAAAAAAGAAAAAGTCACTCTTTTAAGTCTTTCGCAAGTAACCTAATTTTTCTGCCAAACCGTGTATTTTTTCAACAGACAAATACAAATCTTTTGCACCTGAGGAAATTAACTTTTTAACTTACCTCGACTGCATATCTTGGTGTGTTTTGGACTGGCTGAGTTCAGCTGGAGATGAAGGGACTTGCTGTTGTAGCTCCACCAAAGACTGGTAGTACTGTTGCTGATGATGTTGCTGCTGTTTGTACCGAGACAAACTGAAAAACAGCCCTAAAATGGCTTTCAAATTTCCATTCCTTATTTCTATTTAAAAAAAAAGAAGAAAAAGAAGTGAAAACACTGTGGTTTTAGACTTCAGTTTTGTAACAGTCTTATACTAAAATTTCTCTATATGTACCTATAACTGTACATATTTCTGTTTGTAAAGGAGTACACCAAGCTTTAAATAATATGCATAGTCAGAAATGAATACTCTCGCCTTGACAGTACAGATATCCTCAGTGAGCAGAGGGGCATTCAGAAAAATCTGAATTATTTTTGTCCTTAGGTACACATCCCTTCTACCTCATGGCTTTAAATTACTCTTCTTGCTTTTTGGGCAAATTCTGTGCATACTGGGAATAAACAGTGACTTTTAGAAAAATTGGAAAGAGTAGATGATAACAGTGTCGTGGATGAGCACATATCCATTCACATAAATTTGCAAGGAACATGAGAGAAGGACATTAATGGAAAATAGTTATTAAAAAGGGTAACTGTAAGGTTCATGATTACTTCTTTGAACTTTTGAACTACATGATTTTCTGGCTTTCTGTTTTACACTGATATTACGGGTTAACAAAGACTTCAAAACTCTGGCTTTTACATGAGGCTAAAATAGATACCCATATGAAATTCTGGTGAGCCACAGTAGCATCCTCATGCCTCCCATTCCTTTCTTAGTCTTTCCCCAGCCCGAGATGAAGGTTTTCAAAGAATAATGTTATTCTTTGCTCATAAAGGATCTCTGTGGCAAAAAAGAAGCCTCAGGAGGCTTTAATGAAATTATCTGCAGCACTCAGGTCTGTCTGTTCATAACCTCATTATTAATTTTCTTTGGCACTGAACTGCTTGTGAAAGGTTTTCATTAGGCCTATAGCCTTGTAACCTAACATGCAACGCTGCAATATTTCTGCCTTCCCTGCAAAGCTAAATACTGAGCTCTATGTGCTATACAGCTTTCTTAGGTAATTTTTAAAGCAGAATTTATAAACTATGACTGTCATATTTGTGTCCTTTAAACCATGTTAATTTTCTTTTAATAGGGTTAGGTGAAATGTTAGTATATACACTAACAGGCCAGAAAACCCTGGAGCCTTACGCTCTCAATTCGTTCTTCAAAAGCAAACGCAATTGTGAACACTGGAGTATACTTTGCAAAATGGAAATATGCCTCATGAGACCACCAGAGATACACAGAACTTTCTCAGAATTAGAAAGCTTTTTAAGCAACAACGACTTTTGCAGTCACGTTGGTTTCAGGGAAGATAATTTTCAAGGAACACAGAAAACATATATTTAAACTAATCTTAAATAAACACCAAAAACCCCACATAACTATCCATCTTTAAGATGCTCTTATTCTAAAATATTTTCTGTATGTGATACTGGTTTACTTATTCTTATGATTTTTCATCACTTAATGCTCAGAAAAAGGACCCTTTGTTTGTTATATCCCACTCATTATTTTTTATCTTAAAAGTTTGCTCTTTTTATGTTAAACTATATTTTTTACTATTTCTAAAGAAGAATGTTATCACTTTTGAACTTCTTCTTCTTTCCTACTTTTAAATGAGTTAAAGTTGGAAGATTTATTTTAAACAGAAAAAAACCAGAAAATTCTAATATGTGCTAAACACTTGCAGGGAAGAGGATGGGAGTGTTCTGGTTTGTAGCAATGGGCTTATTGTTTATCATTCGGGTACGACAGTAGAGATTTTGCAGTCAAGATTTGAAAATTATTTTTGTTCTAGACCTCCTTGCTCTAGTCTCAAGATGAGGTGGGAAACTAGTTGTGAAATCTTCATACCTTGTTAAGCTCATGGTTTACTGTTCCAGAAACTTTCTGGTCACTAATAAATGACCCAGTAGCAATAAAACACATTTATCAAATACTATTACAAGAAACAGACTTAGGGTTTCTAAACTTAATTTATTTTAAACATAAATGTGCTGACAAAACACTATGAAGGTAACTTGACAATTTCATGATAAAAAAAAAAAAAAGTCTGTTTTTCTCAACTTTTTCTCCTCAAGAGAAATTGTAATATTCAGGATTGTGCATGCTAAAAATGGCATATTTAAGGCAATCAGACTTCTGTGACAGCTTGTACTAACATCACTACAAAGACAGAGGATTTACACCAGATTCATGACCAACTGCAAACCAGCAAAAGTAGTTTTAATCTTACTTCAGAGCTCAAGGTCTGGCTTATTAAAAATCAGTTTTGAAGATTAATGAAAGTTTTAAAAAATAGTCCTTGCATTGAACACTACATAGTATCACTACTTTTAGTAGTATTTGAACTTAATGCTACACAGTTGAAGCTTATATCCTCTTAAAAAACATTTTCCAATGCAAAACAAAGGTATGAATAAAGGTGTTTATTAGAGAATGCACTTAGATTTTGATTTAACAAAGTACAGAAAAAAGTGTTATGCAGTGTGTCGTGGTGTTAAACAATCAAGAGTATTCTCATGAAATAAATTCATGCTACTCACATATTTGATTGTTATTTCATATGCAAGTAAAAATAGGCTGCACTAAAAATTTCAAGCTCTAAATAACTTTGAGGTCAACAGCAACACGTAAATGTTCAGTATTTTCTTGCATCAACATATCTGCTGTATATATAGAGGTTCTTTTCAATCAATTAAAGACCCTTCCGTAAGTAGACAGTCAAAGTGAATAGATAGTACATGTCTTGGCCATGTTATACTTCTGCTAAGCATGAGAAAGGTGGGTATGGTGAAAGATAAAAATTCTTAGTTAATTTCATAATCAAACAGCCTTCAACATTTTTTCTCTATGTATCTTCTAAAATTTAACTGAAACTACCATCTCTGAAATTTTTTTTTTCCTTCTGGCTTTTAGTTGTGCTCCAAGCAAAATAAAAATATTGGGTTGCATCTCATTAATACCTGTTGCCTTCAGCTGTCACAGAGATCAGAGGGATTTTGAAGGTGCACAGCACCTTGCAGAATTTCCCCATTTCTTACAGGACAAATGCTTGTATACATTTTATTAACTTACAAGAGAAAGCATCCACTTGACTTGATTTTACATTACTAAAGCAAATATTAGATACTAATTAAGACAAATGGTATTTAAATGGGTTTGATTTGGTGTATTTATTAAATTAGTTGTCACCACACTAGGCAATCACTTGAGGTGACTAATACTGCAAAAAGGGCTATAATACAGGCAGCAAGAGCGTTCATTCTTTCACTTAATACATGACATTAAAGGAATGCAATAATTTTCAGACTCATCCTGTCAGCATTACTATTAATAATAAATTTGCTTAAACAAATAGTCTTCCTTGAGTTTACTTCATTGAGCAAGATTCTTATATTCACGTTTGTTGTTTTGAATCCCCTATATGAATAAATTAAAAAGTACACTTGGGAGACTGTACCTATCTAATATTGTGGAGATAACATGAAAAGATTAATACTGTTGAAAAAAGAAATATTTTAAACATTTTCTCGAGCTTCATAAACATATTGAATTTCTTGGTTCAATTTCAAGAGAAAATTAAAAGAAAATCTGAACTCACTATCACGAATCTATATTTGCATGCTGTTCAAGACAGCTGAGTTTGGTATTTAGGTGCAAAATAATTTCAATTAATAAAATTAGTTTTCAGAAAAAAATCCTATTATTTGTTCTGATGATTTGTTTCTCTTACCTTCTGCAGAAAGACCTTGGACATTCACGCCTCTGGCTGCCAGAAAGCTAAGGCAGACATCAACATTCTCAATCTGCAATATGAACAGAAATAACAAGCAGCATAAGACTATTTGACAAAATGTAGAAATGCAGGAGGGGGAAAAAAACCAGCCAGCCCAGGAATGAATACTTTACATTCATCGCATACTACAGCTCTTTACTAAAGTTTAACAAGAATGATTACTGCTAATTGGGGAACTGATACAAAGCTTTCATTGTCCACGTTGGTGTTTAAAAACAATTCATAAATGCCTGATCCAGAATGGCATGCTGGCAAATCAGCAACCCACCTACTTAACATAAAACTGAATTTTATAGACTACAAACAAACAGCAATGAAAGTATCCATAGAGGATTAGACACCGAGTATATATCTGGAGATGTGGGTGACTGAGTTAACTGAAAAATGCAAGCAAAAATCTCCAACAAATGTGTTAGCCAAGGTATTTCCTTGGGATGATGTAGAATTCTGTGAAAATGATGTCACAGTAGTGGTTTATTCTCTGCTGTTTTCCTTCAAACCTTATGCTAAATACTTTTAACTTATTTAATGTTTATGCTTCTCTGAAGAGTTTTTCCTCAGTGAAGGACACGATGCTAACTTCTGCTGGCAGTTTAGAGGAAATCTGCAATTACCACAGAGAGCTTTAGAGAAGAGAAGAACATGTTGCCAAAGTGTAGATCAATAAAAGGATAAAACTTCTGCCTCTAAAATGAGTAATCACAGAATTAGTTTAACTCCTTTGATGTTTCTATTACTAAAAGGTTAGGGAGCCTGAATGGTCCAAAAGGTTCTCTTGAGTCACCATCCCCAGCTGGTCCCCCCAGCCCTTCCAGGATCTATGAAGCAAATACTCAGCTGTAAGCATAAAATATTTTAAATAACAACTTTGTCTATAAATATGCTGCTATGAAAATAGAAAAAATATGTATAGACAAGTGTCCTACACCAACTGCCTTCAACAGACTTGATTTTATAATAAATTCTTAGGTTGATGGATTTTTCAAGGCAATTAGGACCACACAAATAAAACAAAATGTTTAACAATATATTTTAAGTACCTACTGTCATTGGAGAATATTAAAAAAAGACAGAAATACTGAACATCAAAAACATAAGTCTGCAGTAGATCAAGCCCATGCAGTTAATTTTATTTAAAAATTTATACATTTTAGAATACTTCATATCAAGAGTTATTAACCATCACAACATGAGAGGTAAATTCATTCATCGACTAAAAGCTACATGATCCCTGGCAGTATCTTTTCTAGCCTAGGAAGAAGGCCATTATGACTGTAGTTCTGCCATTATTCTCAGAAAATTATATTAGCTAAAAGGAATATAAATATACTTTTTACTGCTGAACCTAGAAGTATATCTAATGCACTCACATAGCCTCTCTTGATCCACAGGTAGTACTTAGAAACTTATAACTACCCGCAAAATTTTTAGAGATGTGTTTTTTAACCACAATAAACTCCAAAGCATTAGTAAACACAACTTTAAAAAAGTTTTTTCAAGCACTTGTTTTCAAGGACATGCTACCATTTATAGGGAATGATAAATAATCTCTCTCCTAAATCAATTTTAAAAAACCCAAACAGAAACAACTCTGTATCTAACACTACCTAAAGTCACTCTGAAATAAGCGTTTACCATAAAGCTTTCATAAATCAGTTTGGCAGTTGCCACCAATTTGCACAGCTGTGAATGTGGAATAACCATCCTAAAATCAATGGGAATACTCCAACTCTGGCCCAGCACAGGAATCACAGAAACTCGGGCCCATCTCTGTTATTTTCTTAAATATGTAGTTTATGCAGTTTCACACCATGAAAAGACCCCAATCAAACCAGGTTATTTCATAAGGTGTAGAGATGTGACACAGCTAAGTCTGTTGCAAGCTGGCTGCAGCAAAAATAGGAAGATCTGCTTCTTCCTCACCTCCTCTTCCTCCCAGGCATGGGGCCCTGATGCTGCTGCCTCTGCTGGGCTTCAGCCCTTCTCCGAGCACACCGGCCGCTGGCTCCGCGTGGATAACTTGCCCAGAAGAAAAGGCAAGCGTGTTTCAGTCGCTCCGGTTTCCCATGCGGTCAGAGGAGCGCAGGAGTCAGCAGAGGAGAGGGCGCGTCCCAGCCCGAGCAAGGGATGGTTTGGGAGAGGAGAGGCGAGGTGGGAAGGAGGGACGGGAGGATGGTGCCACTCTCGACAGCACCGGCAAGGCAGTGGGCTGGCTCAGCCCTGACCTCCGACTACACCCCTGCGTCGGGCATGAAAATAGTGTGCGCGGGGAGAATATTTCTACGCAACCTTTAAACGATGTCAACGACATAAGAAAACAATTTGAATGGAAATTTTCCTGTACTGAAGAATTTAAAAGAATAGAGATTTGTTTGGATATTAGTTGTATAAATGAGCGTCTCTTTGAACTTTCAAATCAACCAAAATGCAGAATCAACTACTTCAAAGATGGGAAATTTTGCTCTACAATGAAGTACTGGAGAACAAAAACAAAAAAGGAGAAAAAGAAAGAAACATCAGAGTGATGTCAGTAGTGTTCACCTCCAAATAACTGAAACAGTGTTTCCTAGCAGACCTCCTAGTGTAACTAAGACATTTTTAATACTTCTCTGCAGTAGTTCAGGAGACCATAGCTACAAAGAAAGCCTAATTTATTAGAGAACATTTAAGGCCTAATGTGCTGTGCAAACATCTGAATATCTTCCTGCAATACTGAATATTTAGTAAATAGTAAACCTAATACATAAACCTTAACATACATTTAAGGTGAAAAATACCCTATAGAAATGGCATCTTGTTGTTTTACGTGTCTGCTTCCACAGCATGTGTCTTTGAAGTCACGTCTCTCAAACTTTCAGAAAAAACTAGTCATTACCATTAACACCAATGACTCAATAAACTGCAGCACTACAAAGCAAGTTCTGTTTTGCTTCACAGTTCACCAAGAGAACTGCAATAGAAGCCCTAGGTCCGCAGTCATCCCTCTTGGTGGTGGTGTATGAAGCAATAGCAGTGGCCAACTTTCAGACAATAGACTGTGGTTGCACTGTTAGCCTAATAATCAAGTCTTGTTTTGACTTGTGAATTGAGCAAGTTTGGTGTGGCAACTCACAGCCACACAATACATTGAAAATGTCAGAAAATAACTCTTACAGTCAGCTTTCTGATAATAAATGCAGTTATTATGCAATTCTGAGTAACTGTTAGGAGATTCAATAAGACATGCGCTAATACATTCTCGGGTTATTTTCACTTTCTTTCCTCTCCAGTCTAGAAAACGCTAGTCTTCAAGTTGTCCCATTTTGAAGCTTTCAGTGTGTCTCTAAACATTGCTTTGATTACCTACTTCTTGCTTTGGCAAACCACAGTTATTCTTTGAACTGAAACACTAGCAACCCCAAACACTTTTTATTTAAATGTACTAACAGATGAGAGTAATTTTGCAATTACAAAAGTTCTAAGAGATTTCAAGCAGCTTCCACTCCTCAATACTGTTTCAATCAATAGTGGTATGAATCCCTGAAGTCCATGTTTATTTAAGTAGTTACTCATGGGTTATTATACGCTGGGGTAAACTCTTCCGAGAGCTGACACTGCATATGTAGAACTCTACCTGCTTATATAGCAAGGGCTGAAGATTTTGCAGTGTAACATTTAACACAGGCATCAGACTAATTTTGTATCTTACACATGCCAACAATTTTATGGTGAATTTTGCTTGCAAAAAGTACAAGTTTATAACAGAGCTGATGTTCGTCATTATCGTGAATAGTATCATCAGAGTTACAAAGTGTTGTAGCAGAAGATACAGTTCATTACTGCATAGAATTCAGGATACACAGATTGACTCTGAATCTTGTGTATCAAGATACAGAAAAGTGACTCAAATTTGCAAATTTTCCTGTACAGGAAGATTTGCCAAGATCAGACTGTGGATGAACAGCTCTTCATTGCTGTCAATCCCCAAAATTATTTGTTCCAAGACACTTATTTTATATTAAAGGTTCAAAAGCGGGGAAGAAGTCCAGTCCCATGAATAGCAGATCCGTCACATTAAAAGTCTTAAAATCTATAAATGGGATAAAGAATTGCTAATATAATAAACATTCCTCGCCACACAGATACCAGTCCACTTAGCTATTTAATTAACCGTGTGGAAAGTCAATCACTAGTACACAAGATTGCTTTTCAGAGGTAACAAAAATCTATCGCTGATAATATAATCACTTCCTTACCAAAACTCAATAATATTGTGTCCAATTCTGAAATACAGATCTGGCATCTTGGGCACAGATAAACTCAGCTAAGAGGACAAAAATTTAGGAATGAAGATTTGTGGGCTTCATCAGGTAGATAACAGCATTTGATGCTTTTTATATTAAGCCTACTGATTATGCTTATAATGTATTAAGCTTCTTTTATAAAACAAATACTTTTAATATTGTTCATACCACAGCATTATGAAAAAAGCACCTGAAATATTCACACCATAAATATTAGTGAGCCCCAAGATATTTCTACACTCACATTTTATGGGGTTATAGTCCAAACGATGATGTACAAATAAGCAGCAACATCACAACTCTGATATTATTAACACATTACATGGCATACAAAGCAGATACCTTGCAAATCCACTGTAACATATTAAATTGCGCACTTGTGGGTAATCTGCTTTTGACTGGAAGCTATTTGAAATTTTACTGACAGAAATAAATCACTAATCCAGACTGTGGGACTTGCATGTAGATAAACAGTAGTACTTAATACCAGGCACTCAGCAGACTTACAGGAAGAGCTCATTTGTGGGATTGTACTCACCAGTGACTCAACATATAGAATATGTCTTATAATTATTTTTGCTGTTACCAAGATTAGCTTTCATCTCTTTTGGCTGGCAGACAACACTTTCTTCACTTCCAAACATAAATTTAATTGTGGGATGCTCAGAAGACAAGTGATAATGACTAATATAGCATTATGTTTTTCTGTATTTATAAGAAGCTCTGAAAAATATCTTGGTTTGACAATCTCTTGTTAAGTTTACGACAATATATGAACATATAAACACATATGCAAGTTAGCTGTTATTTGTCTCTTTCGAGCTGGGTTCCTCCTGCTGAAGAATGGGACACCTTTATCAATATGACACCTTATTAATACAGAGTGTTTCTATACATATATGTTCCTAAAATACTCTACGTAATTTTGACAGTAAAAGTAAAACAGTAATTTCTGTTAGCATTTCGTTCAGCATTATCTTCCATAGCTCTGTGTGTGTTTTGACATTCTGATTCATGACCCAAAGCCCCAGATAAAATCTGGCAAAGAATTTGCTCTGTTGAAGTTTTCTAATGTTGCTGATGGCTGATTAGGGACATGCATGGTAACAGTCTGTCACAGAAACCCAGAGAGTCACATACATACTCGCCTTCCAGAGCACAGAAACTCCATAAAACTCCTCAGTATTTGTTGCTTTTTTTTTCAATACAAATATGAAGTAATACTCCTTTGAGCTTAGTATTATGGCATGAGATATTCTGTGTCACAGTAACTGTATTTTAAACACACTTTACCAGCAAGATACCTTCCTAAACTTCCCCAGAGTATTAACCTGAGTTGAATGACCTGTATTTGACTCTTTCTTTCCCATGGATATTCATCACTAACAAAATTTTTGGAGGTCAATGGATTTAACTGAATGCAGAATTAGAAAATAATCTGTTGTTATTACAGAGCTCATTCTCGTTCAAGTTCTGTAGCACTAGTAGAATCAAAGTCAAATAAAAATACAGTTCAGGCCTTACAGGTAGCATCCCAGACTCTTAATGTTCGCAATACAAATGCTGCATAAAATGAATAAAATGGAAAATGGAAGAGCAGATACTATTTATTTGTCTGACTTTCACATGAACTGAGCATGAAAGAAGACACACTAGGTTTTGAGTTCTGGGTACGTTCTTAGTAGCAGGTGAAGTGGCAGCGATCTGGTCTTAATTGCAGGCTCTAAAAAGAACAGAGATTGAGGCAAGCAACTGAGATGCCTGCTTGCATGGATAAAAGCATTTTTGGTGCACATGTTGGAGCTGGTGAGAGAATGAAACTCTCCATGGTAGACATAGTTATATAGAATGCTTTGGAAGAAACTGGAAAATATTTCAAGGTGAGCACGGCCTAAACTCTGATCTTCCCTCACCTAATAGAGAACAGTGCGAGAATTGGTCATGTACACTCTCACATGGTACATGTTTAAACCTTCCCCCTGACACAAACATGACCTAAAAGGTCTATTTTCTGCCTGAATGTATAGTCTTGCACAACCTGCTACACCTAAAGCTGTTCTCAGAAGTTGAGAAGGACAAGTTTATTTCACTTTCTGTTCTTAATTGACTCATCTATTGCACACATTGTGACTTGTTGACAACTCACTGTGGTGTGGGAAACACCCAGATTTTTGGTTTGCCTTGTAACTTGGTTCCTTATGGATTTTCTTCCCAGCTGGTTTCACTAGTTTGCATTCCTGTTTTGCTTCTCCTTAAAGCATAGGGATAGAAAGCTACAAGATAAAGATCTAAAGAGAAAATGCTTGCAGTTCTATACTGACAGATGTTTTTATCTTCAATTTTATCACTAAGATTATTTAACCAAGCCAGACTTCATAAACCAGGCCGTTGGACATTCAACTTTTTTCACTATCTACAAAATAGGTATAGGTCCAATACTTCCTTCACCAAAAACTAAAAATCAAACAACACAAGGACTTTCTCCATTTGAAACACGTGATAACTGAATACACTGCCTGCTGGTCTACTTACTATCATACTTGTGTTGTATGTATATATGCTCAGCCAAGCTGAGCATTGGGCCCAAACACCCATTTCTGATAGCTTGCCTACACCAAGGAGGTTCAACTGAAGTCAAAAGCATCTTTCTAGATTAAAACTGGTATACCAAAATGGACTACCCAGTCCAATGTCTTTATCCCTCTGCCTGTCCATTCTTCAAATGCCATGTTTCAACACTGTTTGGGAGTCTAGGTGATTCTTAAATGACTGCCGAAACAATATGCATTATTTAGAACCCCCTGTTGTTCTTCACTTGGAAAGGGATGTTTGGCACACTTAAGTTCTGCTTAAATCTTTAGCAAAATCTGCAAAGGGTAATACAATGAAAATATTAAAAATCCCTAATGCCTTTATAATTGTACTTATTGTGTGGGACAAAATATATCTAATCCATAAAAAGTAAGCAATCATTATTTATTTGTTATAACATATCATAAGATTTATTTTGATTATTTATAAAAGTATCAATCAATAACCTCAATAAGAGCTCCATTTGATTTGACATTTTTGTTGATTTACCTGTTTTCTGTGAAAACCTGTCATGAAATTTTATTTACAAAATTTTTTTAGTATTTTCACCACACGGTATTGCTGTATGTTATCCACAACAGCTGATTCCTAGGTATTCCAGAAGAAGAATTTCTCATGCTGTAGAAAATATTTTTTCTCAAACCTATCTCTACTGTAACAAGAACAAAAGAGTAGGGTTAAACACTTTCAAAGGGAACAGTGTGAAATAAATTCCTATGGGCTCGTTTTACACGTATTGTAGTTGAACTATAACAAGCTGACTGTTTTCTTTTGATATGGCACTGGTTAAACTAGTTTAACACATCTGAAAGCAAGCCATCTGCTTTGTTGTCTCTTGCATAGTTAAAGTTGGGTATGGTTATTAACATAACTATGTGTTCATACTAAATTAATACTAAAAAATTTTTATTTTATTATTGAGCAAGACTGTCTAAAAGTCAGACAGTCTTCCATCAAGATTCCCTATGAAGAAATCATACATAGTATTATTATGCAATAAAAGATGTTTTTTACTACTACTACTCAACAAGGACACTTTGAAGAGCAGAGAATACACCCAAATTCCTCCAAATGCTAAAGTAAATGCAATGGGAAGAAATGTGGTCCAGAGTAATGCAAAACTTATAGTGACCCACGTGAGGAACCTCTTTAGTTTCAAACTTGCTGTCTCTGTGCAAGATGCTGGTATGGCAGGCTGCATGCTGCACTGTTCCCTTGACTGAAGACTACTGAGACTGGGTGAAATTTGCCATGAATTCTCAGTTCACCTTGTAGAAATGGGTGATATTTGAAGAAAGGGGAAATTAGGAGATAAAAAAGCTCTCCAGTAAAACTTGCAAAAGTACGAAGAAAACCAGAGACTTAAAAATCACATTATTTATGTTCTGATAATTTATTTCCCACAAGCTCCTAACATCACAGATCATCGCAATAATTTTTTGTAACTGTACTGGAAGGCAATGTCAAGTTTCCGTGGGTGGTGTAAATTTGAAAATCCACCCAGATAAAACAGGTGTTAGCAGTCCTGCTGGGAGATATTAAGTACGTTCTGCTGACTTGCTGTTGCACGTGGCCTGTTACCTCCACCCAGATGCAAGGCACATTCCATTTTTCTATGGAAATTATAATACATTTTAGGGTGTTAAGCAGAATACACTGACACGTACACAGATTTGGCTTTATTTTTTTCTAACAAACTCCTCATTACTCGAAACAGAATAATTTATGGAGCATTCAGTAAAAATCACTATCAGAGAATCATGTAACATCAGTCCAAAAAACTGTTCCAAACTCAGCATTGACTTTGCAATAAGAGACTATATATGCAAATTAAAAACTGATTTACTGGAGGCATTTGGGGAGAATTTTGCCTTAGAGGATAATAACTACTGGTATGTACAAGGCCTCCCAGGCAAAAATTTTTAGGAAATGATGCTGGAGTTATTTAATTATTAGTTATTTTTTGAGAAAAGGATGATGGTGTTATTTAAAACTGAAATAACTTCCACTTCCTTTTCCAACAGTTATTAAGGAACATGTACATCAAATTCTTCCAACATGCTCTCCAAACATGAAATACGACCAGTAAATCCAGAAATGTGAAAACAAATTAACTTCTCAAATACCTGGAGAATTCAACACACATATGTACTGACCTGCTGATAAAAGAATGTGTGAGGTCACTGTTGAGGTTAGAGTATGGGCAGGGGTGTGTATTGGTTTTAAGAAAATGCTGCAGTGGGAAATTGATCCCCTTTGCTGTCAGTCCTGTCGGGAACATGAAAGCAACAGTTGGTGTTTTTCACCTAGCCCCTGACTTGGTGCTTGGAAAGTTTGGGGTGAATGGGAGGAAATGTCTCATGTAAAATTCAATTTGTTTGGTATTTTTCTGTTTGTACACATCAACAAGTTAATGAACAATTCAGTTATTTTAAATAAAAACATTAATCCTAATCATAATTTTTAGATGGCCATTTAGATCATTACGAACATCTGCTTGTGATTTTCATACAACCCCATTTTTTTTAACTCTATCCACAAACACCCCAAAAAACACCTAAGAGAAGAACACAAAAATTTTACTCTACTCATCTATATAATGGTGTGATCTTGCTTATGTTGTCTTCCTTTCTTATGCACGCTTCCTTTTGTGTCTTGTCTGCATTTGCTCTACCCATTTCTATACAGTAGTCTCTACAGCAGACGTCATAAAGCACAAAATACTATGATGGTAATTTCTGAAGCACTTTTGTGCTGCTATAATGGAAATTGTGAGAAGAACGTGTTGCATTTTTTATCAGAATACAGTGCTGGTTTTGGCCTTGAATAGACTCCCGGATTTGGATTCTGAAAACCATGAAAGTATTTCAATATCTTGCATGAAGTTCTTAAAAGCTAAAATGTGACTCCACAGCAGCATGAGTCAAAAGACTAGGCGAAAGTACTTTTCCAGAGTCTCAGAGTAACTCCCTACTTCAGTGCTCTCATCTCTTCAGGTCTGTGACCACTGCCACCATGAAAGAGCCCTACACACGCACTCAGAACACAAAATTGAAGATAAATACTACCTTGGGAGGATGTCTTCTAAGGCAATGATAAAAGGGACTCTGTTTAAACATGGTGTGTTTTAAAGCAATACATCACTTTAGGGAGCCTGTCTATGATCTTTTTTTCAGTTATGCAATGCTTCTGAGTCAGCAAGGTACCAGTGTCTAAATATTTATGGAACTTGGCAACTTCCGAAAATCGGAGGGCAATGTGAAAATGCACGTTTCTTTAAAACAGAGGAGTTTCTCTCCATTAGATCAAAAGGGAATCTACAACAGAGTCTTCATTTACTAGATTTAATTAAATCTTTGAAAGTATTCCAATTCTCTCCTTCACCACTATTTAGTACATAGCAACTTCATTTAGCTCATCAATAAAAGCACCTTTTAAAAGTAAAAGCAATTACAACCCATGACAGGCTGAATCCTTTAAAAGATAAGTAAACAGGTAAACTGTGGGACATTCCATTGCATCTCTTGAACTTTGAAAATGGAATCCATCCAGATACACTTCATGCTTTCTTGACTACACCAGAAGTCATAATGTTACATCCTGTGCAGCAGAGACACTGACAATTTCCTCCGATCCTTCTGTCCTTTTGATTTTATAAACATTCTGAAGTTTTTTTAGTTAGATATATTTTGCATATTACCCTGAAAAATATTCATAGAACATTAAGCTCATCAGAAGAAAAGTGATAAAAATACTTGTACAGCCCAGAGACTTCTGTAGGTCTAAAGTTATACAACTGGTCCTTCAGCTGGAACTTCAAGTTCTTGGGAAAATAAATGTAGGAGAGAACATAAGTCACTGGTTTCCCTTCATGCTTACTTTTCATATTACTGACTCAAGATTATCTAAACCCTCAAGAAAAGGCTCAAAAGAAACAAAAATGG
Organism: Opisthocomus hoazin; assembly: GCF_030867145.1. Lineage (NCBI taxonomy): Eukaryota > Metazoa > Chordata > Aves > Opisthocomiformes > Opisthocomidae > Opisthocomus > Opisthocomus hoazin. Next base: position 30,102,689 of record NC_134421.1, read on the forward strand.
TGATGGGTTGAGGTCACAGGTGAAACTATTCAAGTTAAAACACAGATCTTTAAAATCCATAGGGAGAATATTAAAGACTCAGACTCAGGCTTTCACTTTTGCTAGTGTACCTGAGCATTACATTTTACACCATGTTTAGCATAGTATACAAAGAAATATCAGGTCATGCTGTATATGTTTTCATACCATGCTTATAATGAGCCTTCACTGTTACCCATCTCTTTGTTCTATGCTCATAATCAAGGGAAGCATTTTCCACATTTTCACAGGATCTTGTGTCTAGATTCTCAGTCAATGAAAATAAAAGCACCTGGAACCATGGAAGGCAACGGGATCTCTGCTCTAAAGCTCAACAGGTCCGGGAGTATTCTTCTTGTCTTTTTAGCCAAATGTTATAACAGAAACACCAGAAGTGCTCGAGCCTATAAAGTGAGGCCTTAACAAGCGTTTGCTGCTTGTTGTCATTTCACTTCCAGTTGTAGCCAATGAAGTGTGAAGTGGAGGAGGAAGCATTTCTTTAAACAGTTAGCCAAGTGGTATCATGTTACAAAATACGGCCAGTATTACTTGAAAAATAAGCATTTACTGGGGTTTGGAGGAGGCGCATATCTTCAAATACATTAATTTATATGATGCAACAATATAAATCTTTCAAAACTGTTTATGTGAAGAAATCCAAATAGAAGCCTTCTATATACAAGAACTGTGAGGACACCCTTGGACATATGTTTACTGTGGAGTGTTAATACTAATCTGTCCATGAACTAAGTGAGAGCTTTTACAAAAAAAAAGCTAATTTAAAGTTATTATTTGGAGGAATTACTGAGAAAATCTGTGAGTGACAGGCAAAACAGCCTGCAAGACTGGGATGCTGGTTCGCTAGTTATGTGTGCAGTTAAAATACACAAAACTGTAGCTATCTAGCTTCATGAACTCATACTTATTTCACATGCAAATAGGTCTCAGACCTCAAGTGTGGAAATCCTAGGACAAAGAAAATTCTTGTGGTATTTTTTCCCTAGAGGGAAATGTCATTGGTATGCTCCCATTGTAATTCCAAAGAAACTCTGAAGAATCAAGAGGTATGAATAATTCAAACAAGGTTCCAATTAGCTGACAATGCAAGCCTAAACGAAGCATATTCTAATTATTACAGAATTAAAGACTGCCAAAAGCTACAAGCTAAAATACAAACATTTTTCTATTGAAGAAAGACTGTTCCGATTCAACTCTCAGGACTTCACAGGTTTGGTGCTGGTCAGGATGCAACCTGAAAAAACTGCTAAGAACTGCATAGGTAAACAAATGCTTTGAGTTGATGTAAACTCTTCAAAAAGCAAAAATTATGTGTGATCAGCTCATGAGGCTGAATACAATCAAGTCCTAACAAAAAAAGTGTATCTTGGACTGACTCTGAAACTGAACCCTGCCCAGACTAATTCATATCCAGACACTGGGCCAACTTAAAATAAGTATAGCTCTGATTTATGTCATATGATCATCTGTTGATCATATGGTCAGCAGACTCCTCAGACTAGGATTGTTCTAAATAATTCCTGCACATCAGAAAGCTGCCAAACAGATTACTGTATTTATGCTATTTATTTCTGCTGAAACAAAAATGGTTGTACTGTATTCTAACAATTTGTGTATTAAGTTTCATGTCATAGTGGATTTAAACAGACAAGTTACATAAAAAAAAACCCATAAGAAGATTGTGTTAATATTTTAATTAACCTGATCAAAAGCCTGTACATGAAAAGGGATTAGTTAATGCTGTTGAAATAAGCAGTCTTTGTGATAATTTTCCTGTCCTGCTGCTAGCTTAAGCCAATTTTACCTTTGTGTACTTTAATACTATTGCCTATAATATGGTCACCAGTTGTAACTGAGTTTATATTTAGAGTTAACATCACTATTTAAGTCCAATTTAATGTCACCAAAATTTTCACTAATACAGAAGTTCAGCTGTCCAGTGGTACCTTATGCCATTCCAGATTGATCAGATCCATGGGTTCCTGACAGCAGGACCAGGTTGGCAGAGCAGTAATTGCAACCAATGAAGAAAATAGGACTACTCTACACCTCATCCCATGGATCTCTGAGAAATCCAGTACGCTTCATTTTGACTTTTCATAGAATAAATGGTGATCGTAACAGTAGTCCCTAAATGAATACTGAAGGAGCAGGCAAAGAAGTGCCTTCTAATCCCCATAATACAAAAACTTTAGATATTGAGGAAAGAGAAGGTGAATGGACCAAAAGAAATTACAAGGGTTACTTCTCGTTGATAAATCACCTCTTGCATTGCTGTACTCAGAGAAGGAATATTGACCTCATGGACCATTGCTCTGATGCAGCAGTGCGTGATCTTTCACATGTGCCAGCAATCAGGCTTTGGGGGAAAGGCTGTAGGTAGCAGGGATTTGCAACAGGGTTCAAAGACGAGTTTATTCTTTAGGTACAGTTACTGCCAAATAAAAGAGCAAGGTTAGTTGGGTTAGTGTGCATAAAAGTCAAGGAACTCCAACATGGTGAGTCTGTAAAAGACACCGTAAAATCAAGCGGATTTGGCATTCTTTCCACAAATGGGCTAGCACTTAGCTGTAGCAGATGTAGGCAGCTCCTGTTCCAGCAATGATCAAGGGCAGAGTGAGAAAATACATCTGGACTGATCGTAGTAGTTTCAGTATGCACCTACTTTCTGTTTTTTCTCTTCATTTTCTAACATTGTAATTGTATTCTACTCTGGAAGTAATGCAATATTGCCGAAAAACTGGCATAAAATTTTTGGTATTTTACTTTCCAGCAGGAGAGCAGGGAGAGGTTGTCAGGTCTTTTTTTAATACGCTTAAAAATTACAAATGTAGAATGACAGGATGGTTTTTGTTACCATGTTGGCTTGTAATTAACACACTACATCATTGTGACACTCTATGCTACTTTATTATCCTCCTCTCTTGCAGCCTCTGCTATAGGGTTAAACTTTGAAATGTGAGGTATGTATAGCCACTAAAAGATGACTCAGTGAGAAGCACTGTCACCTAGGCATAATGTACCACACAATACCTCCACAGCTTGACAATTTGGTGGACAGTGTTCATTTTAATTTTAAGCGCATGTGAGTGTTTAAAATTACAAGTGTGTCTTCTCCCCTCCCTTCTGCAGCCGAATTCACAATGCAAACCTTGTTTCACCCCAACAACTGCTAGTTACAATCCCTCTCATTTTCCCTTAATTACAATGGAAGCCACAACTTTTTGCTTTCTGGCACCCTCTGCTGCTTTACACATTACACCACAGACAACATTTTGTAGACAGTTGCACATTTCCTGTATCTTCATTAACACATCTTCCCAGTAGTTGGATTTCCCAACCAAGCCAAAGAAAATATGATGATATAAACACTTAGTGTGTGCCCTCATTTATTGTTCGCAGGTCTCAATGCTTAAATCTCAAAATTATGTTCAGTACCTCTTTTCTAAACCTAATATGGACTCACCCTAAGGCACAGAGATAGTAGCTCTGGTAACTCTGTAGAAGAGTGGCCATCTCAGACTCTCACAAATGTCCAGAAAATGCAACAGTGCATCAAATCTTCCAGAATTTTGAAGCTCCCACAAAACTTCATTCACAAATGAAAGGCACGGAGAGTGGCTTAAGTGCCTTTCAAAGTGAATAAAATCATTAGGGGTTCATCTGAACTACAAAAGGTCCTTCATATGGATGCATGTCTATGTGTGTGTGCAATACATGCCAAAACACATGCCCACATTGTTTCTTGAGGATCTTGCATGTTGCTGAAGCTGCAGAATGAGGCTCAATGAATGCAGACAAGATAGGAAGTGGCAGATAACCATTGGAAGAAGAATGAGTGAGAGAACTTGGGAATCCACTTCAAATTTAAGAAACGGTCTTCTGCGAAAAGTCTACCTCTTCAAGGGAACTCCAGGATTTGCAGATATGGAACAATAACCTCTCCTAACTAACATACAGCACACAAAATTATAAGACAATCTAAGTAGAACTGTTGTAAAGGGAGAGGTTAGAAAATCTTCAAATAGAAGTAGTAAGTCTTCATCTATAATCATAACAGAACTGGCATTTTGCCACAGTTCAAAAACAATCAGCCATTTGATAAAAATCTAGAAAGCTGACAAAATCTCAAAATGACCAAAAAGCCTTGTTTGGATATACTGTAAAATAAAACCACTTCAGAGACATTGTTTATTTTCTCATAAAGCTTAAATCTGCATTTTCGCTGTTCAGCTAAAGAGTACACATTTTCTTCTCTATTTTTAAAACCAGTAAACATTCTAGACATTCCTAGTATTTATAACAGTCTCCCTATAGAAGCCGATAAAAATACACCACCATGAAGCACACGTATTTACTGTAATCCTGCTGCTGCTATCCTGGGAAAAATATATTAATGTCTATAACCAACAGGTGCTTTCTAAAGTGCTTGTCATAGTCAGTTTGTGTGTATGAATTTTAACTACATGTTTGTGTTAAAACTTTTCAGTGCATTTCTATTAATGGAGGTTTCAAGGACATTTCACAGAATCACAGAATCACAGAATAGTAGGGGTTGGAAGGGACCTCTGTGGGTCATCTAGTCCAACCCTCCTGCCGAAGCAGGGTCACCTACAGCAAGCTGCACAGGACCTTGTCCAGGCGGGTCTTGAATCAGAGAAGGAGACTCCACAACCTCCCTGGGCAGCCTGTTCCAGGGCTCCGTCACCCTCAGAGGGAAGAAGTTCTTCCTCATGTTCAGACGGAACTTCCTGTGCCTCAGTTTGTGCCCATTGCCCCTTGTCCTGTCGCTGGGCACCACTGAAAAGAGCTTGGCCCCATCCTCCTGACACCCACCCTTCAGATATTTATAAGCATTTATTAGGTCCCCTCGCAGCCTTCTCTTCTTCAGGCTGAACAAGCCCAGTTCCCTCAGCCTCTCCTCGTAGGGGAGATGTTCCAGTCCCCTCATCATCCTTGTAGCCCTCCGCTGGACTCTCTCCAGTAGCTCTTCATCTTTCTTGAACTGGGGAGCCCAGAACTGGACACAGTACTCCAGATGAGGCCTCACCAGGGCAGTGTAGAGGGGAAGGAGAACCTCCCTCGACCTGCTGGCCACACTCTTCTTGATGCACCCCAGGATCCCATTGGCTTTCTTGGCAGCCAGGGCACACTGCTGGCTCATGGTTAACCTGTCGTCCACCAGGACACCCAGGTCCCTCTCCACAGAGCTGCTCTCCAGCAGGTCCACCCCAAGCCTGTACTGGTGCATGAGGTTGTTCCTCCCCAGGTGCAGGACCCTGCATTTGGCTTTGTTGAACCTCATCAGGTTCCTCTCTGCCCAGCTTTCCAACCTGTCCAGGTCACGCTGAATGGCAGCACAGCCTTCTGGTGTATCTACCACACCTCCCAGTTTGGTGTCATCAGCAAACTTGCTGAGGGTACATTATAACTCTTCATCCAGGTCGTTGATGAAGAAGTTAAACAAGAGTGGGCCCAGTACTGACCCCTGGGGGACACCACTTGTCACCAGCCTCCAACTAGACTCAGCGCCGCTGATGACAACCCTCTGAGTTCTGCCATTCAGCCAGTTCTCTATCCACTTCACCGACCACTCATCCAGCCCGCACTTCCTCAGCTTCCCTAGGAGGATATCATGGGAGACTGTGTCGAAAGCCTTGCTGAAGTCAAGGTAGACAACATCCACGGCTCTCCCTTCGTCTACCCAGCCAGTCATGTCATCGTAGAAAGCTATCAGATTGGTCAGGCATGATTTCCCCTTGGTGAATCCATGCTGGCTACTCCTGATAACCTTCTTTTCTTCCACTTGCTTGATGATGGCCTCCAGGATAAGCTGCTCCATCACCTTTCCCAGGATGCAGGTGAGGCTGACCAGCCTGTATTTATACATCGTCTCTTTGTCTAAACATCTGCATCACAAATATATGTTTGATAAATTCCAAAATTTCAAGGAATGTTCGCATGGTATTTTTGAGAAAAAAGAACAAGACAGAAAATTGAAAAAGGTATAAAGGTAACTACAGATGGGGGAAAATGGGGAGACAGTCAACTGCATCTCTTCAAACAGTAAATACTTCACAGTGTGTGTCATCCACAAGTCTTCACGCATGAAGTACTCCTGTGTTTAATCTCTGCGTGTCCTCCCAATACAGTTTAACAGAACGTGTTTCTGGTTGAATGAAATTCCTGACAAACACAGTTGAGGGAAGAGATGGGTGAGATGGGCATGCCTCAGAGGCATAGAAGTACTGGTATATTCCAGATGTAGATTAAAGGGGCGGGGGGGGTGTTCAAGGAATTACTAGCAAAAAAGCAATGTTTGAAGGGAAATAGTTGATTTTAAGGAATGAAAAGATCTTATTGTGTTCAGCAATCTTGGTCTACAGAAGAAAAATGTGCACAACCCGAATCCTACCCCTAAATCAAATACTCCCATCCCTAACCTAACTTCTCAGTAGATTTCATGGAGACGGATATCATCACAGTATAAGTACTTATGACATGATTATTTCATTAACATCTAGATGAGTTATTCTCATGTGATTTCACACACTAATAGGACAAGGAATTTGTAAGCCTAAACAAAAAGGCTAATAAATGCATGCAACTTATATTTAGTGAATAATATACTTCTTCCAGCCTAGTAAAATAATACACAGGATGTGTTCCTGTGGCTTTTTCTTTTATGACTTCAGACAGTCAAATGCGAGTGACTCAGGGGAATATGCATCGCACTGCCTGATGCAAGTGAGTAACTCTTAGCTGTTCTGTGAAGAGGGATTGTCATAAATTCTGTGGTTCTTTTAATGTTCTCAGATCTTCCCTGCATGTAAAGAGAACTGCTTGTTTCAGTGCAGAATAAAGAGGTCTAACAAAAAGCCAAACCAGAATCAAATCATATCAAAAAAGTGATGATTTGGTTGCCTTCTATTCCCCTTCCTTTCCATGCTTGTAACACCCTTAGGCAGGATGGATGAAGTTTCCCATCCATTATGCTCTTCCAGATCTAACACTTGCAGCAGTCTTCCCATCCTTTCCTTAGATTCTTCTTTCCCTCATAATAAAAACATATTTAGTCTCCCACAAAAAGGCAATTGTTACTCTACTTTTTTGTCCAGCTCTCACCCATAATATATTTTCTCTTCAATTTCTAGAGGTTTTAGAAATTTTAGAGTCTGTTCAGAAAAGCATTTGGAATTCCTCCTCTGCCAGTTCTACGATAAACAAATTTGCCTCTCATCTTACTCAAACTGGCTATGTTAATAATATTAATAATCTCTTTTTAGCAAAAGTTGGAACCAGAATTCCAACATCTTCATCCTTCAATGTCAACCACCTTTAACGTTAATATTTTTAACCTTACCCTTACAGAAATACTGTGCTCTTTTCTTTCTTTATTCCCTCCATTCATAGCATCACAATTATTCCCGTAATGTATCCATAAATGGACCCTCATTATTCCCTTTAATTTTTTCTTTTGGGGTGCTACGCATCTCTATTTTCGATGCTCTCATTTTCATTTTTACTCTAGTCTTTATGTCATGTTAATTTCATCTGGAAACAAGAAATAAACTACAATTTCTGCACTTCTGAAGGAGATGTTACTTCCTGAAACTATTCTTCAATTTATATTATCTATTTGTATATTTGCACTGTAGATATACCTACATGCATTGCTGTTAGCCAGAGAATTTTTAAATTCTGTGGAATACAGCATTACAAAGAAAAGCCATGGGCCCCCTATAAGGCACACAAAAGCTTATAGAAAGAATTTGCTGATGTCTAAAATAAAGAGGGAGAGTCCAGTCCTGAAGGTCAGCTTCTAAAATTTTGTCTTGCACCTATCATCTATGATTCAAGAGTTTGAAAGGGCCTATTTCACTCTCCGAAATGTTTGGTGCCCTGAGAAAATTGAAAGCAGTTAGGTATAACCTGATGCTCAGTACGCTTGTTCAACAGAGTGTCTGCTTCCCTGCACGTGGCAGAGGATCTCATGCAGATTCCTGCTGTCATCCCTATTATTTCTAGGTGGCAACATGAATACATGTGTAGAAGGCTTGATAATCATCTCATACTACTTTGAGCTCCAGGACTTGACATATGAATTGTATACCACAGGATTTCTCAGACTGCAGCAATAAGCTTCAGGGCCCTATAAACCTGAACAGTAGAGTTAAAAGAAAATGCATCTTAGTAGTTATGCTTCTATCATCAACCAAGGAAATATGGAGACCGCAATGGGATAGTCAGCTTGAACATTCAGCAAATGCCAAATGAACTGTAAATGCTCTGAAGCCAGCTTGTACATTGTACACTGCGCAGTGTATTGCAAGTGGCTGGATGTGTCAAACGCCCAAGAAAGTCTTCCCTGGAACAGCTGAGGACAGTCACTGAAGCAGGATGTGGGAATGGGGTTGGTTCTCAAAGGGGAGATCACACTCTGAACCTACCTAGGAAATGAGAGGACTTGTCCAAGAAAACATCTTCAGAAGGATAGCTAAGACATGCTCCTGGCTGTGACAATCTTGCGCACTTTCTTGGGAATCCCAATAAGGGTAATGTAAATCAACTACCTAGTGAGGAATCTCAGAAAGCACAGCTCATTACGTAAAAAAATTGTATAGGTCTATAAAACTAGCATCAAAAATGGGATATCTGAATATGTACCATGTTGAGGAGTGTAATTTCCTGCATATATAAGCATCTACTCAGCTCCTTTCATAATAGAGCTGTATCAGCGTTGCCTGCTTCATTTCAGAGCTTTCACTGTTGCAAGGTAGAAGAGAACAGACTGTGAAAAGAAGTATCTGTCATCAGTGTGGCTCCAAAGGGTATTTTACCCACACTCCCAAATAAAAGAATTGCATGATGCTTTACTCTGCCAAACCACAAGAGCCGGATTGAGAAATGCAGAGTTAACTGGTAAGTAAATCCATGGGGAGGAGGGATGCCAAAGAACATGTACACTGTGCATCAGCATGACAAATTCTTCCCAGGGAACAGGGAGTATGATTCTTCTGCCATCGCTTACAAAGTTCAAGGAACTGCTGCTGCTGTTGGGAGCTGGGTAACGTGCAGGGATAGGCTCAGCTACACTGAGGGCAAAATGTCCTTACAAAACTCCCCTTTGGGTAACACCCTGACTCGATGCCATGCGAAGGTTTGGACAATATGGCAGTTACCGAGAGAAACTTGGAGCCCTTTAAGCTATTTTGTTGTTCAAATACACCCATGGGAATAGAAATCCAAGTGTGGACCTTTAATTAAGGTAGATCAGGATCTGCTCCAAGAGGTAACAGGTCTCTTTATCTAAGGAAACCTATAAGGGAAAACTCTCATTGTAACACTGACATGACTGCTCATCTCCAGTGTGGCTAGGTCCTTTATAACGACCCTGGCAGATAGGGAGATTTGTAGAGTAGAGGGGAATTTTAAGATGATATTGGAAATTCCCATGCTAAGAGTACACAAGAAGCCAAAAGATATGGTATTTAATCTGTATTGCCAGGAAGTTGATAGAATGGAGAAGAAATGGTGCTTACCATCCTTCTCATGATGGTAGACATGCTGCGTACAAAAGGTAAAGGCCCCTGTGTGCTGATTTTGAAGCTGTACATTGAAAACTCCTCTGGCAAATAAAAATAAGGATATATATACCTGATGTGGGCATGCCAAATAGTCAACAATCTGGATTATTGTAATCTAGAACACAAGTATAGTGTCACTGGAAGGAGAATCTTGTCTCTTTCTCTATTCCAGATCTGAATACTCTCTTCCAACTTTAAATCGTCTAACTAGTTTCCAACATGAGCAAAACTCTTAATCTTCCTTTGATCCTATCCACACAGTCCTTTACCTAACATCTGGGCATATTCTTCAATTCTGCTGTCCCCCAAACACCCACACACAGGTTGTGACTACGTCTTGCAGATTCTTTCTATATAACGCAGCTAAAAGACGAGCTTTCCTATCTATAAGCACAGGAAACATGTCACGGGAGCTCAAATTCTAATTACTACCTTTTTTTTTTCTTCTGGCTTTACTCGATCAGCTTCCTAGATATCATGCTGTGAACCTGTCATCCTTTTCTAAAAGTTCTTTCATTTTTTCCCTCTCAAAGGCTACTGCATTCTCAAATCCCAGATCCCCCTTGCCTAGCACAGGGGACAGGGAAAGGAGCTTTTGACTCTGTCCTGCCCATATTGCGAGAAGCCATTTATCTGAGTACATTTTAAAATAGATATTTGCACCAACTAAGGCTGTTTTCTCAGGCCTTGTCCTGTCTCTTATGTAAACCGCATCTTCCCCAACGCAGTCATCATCAAGAAAACTTGATGTGTATCTGTTAACATTTCATTGGTAAAGGGTAGAAGGATTTGAATACACATTTTTATTCAGCTGCAAGATCCTTCTGCAGCTTCACCATCAGATTTAGAATTTATTATCCTGAGTAACTATTTGCAAATTTTGTCATTCTACCATTCATGCCTTTTTGCAGATCGTTCGTGAACATAATGAATGAGTCACAAGCACAGATCCTTGGGGCACGCGAATCATAGACTGTCTTTTTACAAGCACTGACCAGTTATTCCTTGTTTTCTGTTCCTAGTGAGTTGTTAATGGCATGTATGGGGATCTCCAAGAAACAGTTTATGACTGATCCCTTGCCTGTACTTCCATCCCACACCACAGCTATTTAAACCAACTTTAAAAACTTACTGAAAACCTGGTAAGTCCAACAGTACTCTTTCTTTTTAGAGTGAAATGCTTTTACTTCTCTTACACCCCATCACATGGAAGTGCATACGCTCCAATTAACACACTTCAGGCTATTCACTGAATTTCTGAAAACAAAGTATGCAAGCATTCACTGGGGAAATACAGGAATGAGGCTGCTGTCTTGTGTTCCATTCATTTAAGCACACCAAACCTGCACAGCTGACAAAACTAAAGTGTCTTATTCCCTTGTATTTGCACGAAACTCCCACAGCAGCCAGTCATCATATCTGTGAAGATCCTCTGATAGCCATGGGATGACAGTCAAGATTTAAACAAAAGAGGATTGCCCAGGTTTCACTGCGGGAAGAAACTGGACTGCACATTAAAGGAGTTGAGATTAGCTTTCAAAACTCAAATTGAATTTCCAGTTGTAAGGGACCATATTTCTACACTCAGCCAAAATTCTCTGTATATTTCAACGTGTCACATTTGTGTGGAAGGCTCAACCTGCAGGTGCTCCAAAGAACAGAAAGTATATTTTTAATCCATATAGTTGATGTCACCAACTGCACCAGCAAAGCCAGAAGATTCTTACACAGTTCAACTCTTGTGCGGACAGAAAAAGCTCACACGGACCCACCTGCCAGTGAACACAGAGATGACTTTTTCAGGCTTCCTGGTCCTCAGAGAGCTCCACTTAGCCATACCCCACACAATTTCATACAGAATTCTACGGGCCTTAATAGAACCTACAATGCTTACATTATACAAAACTATCCTGTTTTTCACAAACAAATTTTAGACACAGAATGCTAATGACGATATTCTCGTCCCTGGATATTGGCATTCCTGGGTACTGAGGGTTGCAACTCAAATGTCCTGCCCAGCACATCCCTGACAGAGGAAGGCAGGTGTCTATACTGAAGGGAAATATGCATACTGTAGGGCAGGTGTACTCTGTGGCACGCTTAGCAGTTCCAGTTTCCTCCTATTCATCCTGTCCATGGGCTGACTCCCCGCTAAGAAGAGATCTGCATGCACCTCATCCCCTTGCAGTCTTGGCTTCTTCTGGAGAACAACCCAAGCATATGAGCAGAGAGTGAGCCACAGTGGGCTTTTGTGGGACTACATGAACACTCTGAAGAACATCTACCCAATAAAGTACAAAGCAATGTCTACCAGTATAGACATGGTCACTTCGTCCTACTTCAGCTTCAGGTTTCACACAATTCTTTAACTATGTCACAGAAAGTTCTCTCACAAAAATGTTCCCTGGTTAAGGAGACTCATTCAGTCACTCCACCTTCTTGTTAAACTACACAATTTTTCTTCAGACTCATAGAATATAGCAAAATTGCTGGCATTTTTGTGGCTCTTTTTGGAAATATTTTCAATTTATTAACATATTTTTAAAGGCATTATTAACAAAATCAAGTACAATGTTGTAGAAATGATCTTACAAGTGCTGCACACAGTCACATCGATTCCCACTTTTACCAGATGCACTGCTACTCACTCATAGATGGTATCAGCTCTGGTAACTGCAGCTTTTTACTGAATGTTCATATCTAATTGGCAATGTGCTACACCTCCAACACCTTTTCCAACTCCCTGATTTCCAGGATGTGGTAAGCAAGACCTGCATTTTTATTGAACTCAACTCCCTCTGTTGAACTGCAGCATGTCTGTATCCTAAACTAAAAAAATTACCTTTGAAGTACATTTTTGGTTATATAAACTGGTAGAAAACTGTGCCAAAGACAAGACTGACCAAATGTAAAATACCCTTCATTAAATGCGTGTAACTACATTAGAGGCCTTTTAATAAGAAGTGTCTCTCCAGCCCTTTTATAACTACGAAAAAAACCCTACTACCAACTACAATTAAGGATGCTTTTGTACATAGATGTGTAGTGGCATAAACAGTTGTCACAGGAAATATCAAGAGCTAATTTTAAGGAAGATAAAACAGCTAATAAGACAATGTCAATCTCTGAAGGAAAAATCAACTTGAAAAACAGTATACTTAAAATTTTTTGTCAACTTTGAATTGATTTTACTACTTATGCAGCTGAAAACACCATAAACTGCATGAGGAAAGAACAGAAACACTAGTTTTGTAAAATTGTCAAGGGACCATACTGCAAATATCACCAGAAAAAGATTTTCACTCCAACACTTTTTGACTCCCTTGCATTTTCTCTGACAACTCCAGGATGGATTAAATTGGATACTTGGTGTGCTTACTATATGTTTGATAAGATCTGTTTAGAGACAAAACATTGGAGATCTTCCAGTACATTTTTAATATGTTAAGGAAGAAAAGAAATCTCCATTCTTTCTCTTTGGAGCGTTAGAGAAAAGCTTTATAACATATTGTCTACCCAGGACACTATCCTGCTTTCCCTAATGAAGGGGAAACTTACAACAGAAATTTAAGGAACAAATAGTTTATAAAAGAAACAGAAGGAATTAGCTTTTGGTTATATCAAAAGGTAAAACCTTGAAAGACCACTATCTTCTAAAAGAAAGATGATTCTAGGTTTCCTTAATTGATAGACTTATGGAATAACTCATACAAGGAAAAGATAGAAATGAATGTGGTATTTTTTTCCATTAAATGCCTTGAAAGAGATGATGAAAAAAAGGCTGAAGTGCTATATTCCTTCCCAAATGCATAGATGTGAAATAAAAAAATAGACAAGGCAAGGAGAAGCCTCTATATGATGTTGTAGACAGACAATGTACATTACAATACACAGAGTTTTAAATCCTTATTATCTTTATGAAAATCATTCATAAGAAATGCCAAAATCTTTTTACCACAGTAGATTTACCCAGGAAACAAGCAAATCTTGCCAATTCTCTTGCAAGTTCCATTTATTTAAATCTTCTTAGATTTGAATGTGAAATAATTATTCCCCAGTACATCTCAGGTTCTCAAATTCCATGTGTGACATCAAATGTGAGAGCATAATGACAGCCATCAGGATCCTGGTAAAGCTAACTATGCAGAAACTGGATGCTGCTGGGGTTCACAGGTTTTAATTTTTGTGAACTTGGACCTGTGCAGCCAGTTCCACTTGTTTGCAAGTACTTTACATATCACTGCCAAGATGAGCACAGAGTGCAAGACATTGCAACAGAAAACTAAAGAAGCAGCACTATCTAAATATTTAAAATAAACATTAAAATATGTTTACAAATTAAGGTAACAACTGAATTGAGATGCCTTAAAAATCACTTGAAGCCATTGGCAAGAGGAAAACCAAATGGTGAGTGGAACAGAACTTTGGTAGTGATTAATTATGAACTGATATAAATACAATCTGCAGACAATATCAAATGCTTCCAGCAGCCGACAATCCATGTTAGCTCTCTCTAGCTTCTTTTAAGCTAATAAGATGTCATAGACATCACCTCCTGGGAAGGGTATCAAATGGCAGATGAATAGAGAAAACATTTGTCCTTAATTGCAAGTTATGAGAGTAAAGATCATGAAAACATATGCGACAGGAAAGAGCAGTGGGATTCCTGAGGTTTACAAACTGAAAATGTTACAATGAAAGCGGTTGATGAATGGCTAACATGCATGCTATAGGAATATCACGACTATTGTTGGTTTGACGGCTGATGTTCTGACACATCCCGACAGGAGATATTGTGTTATCTTGGCATACGCCAAACATGTAAACTAGCTTCGACCATGGTTACATTTTTTTTCTGCATATTACAAACCCCAAGAGTCCACTGCTACAAGGAGAACAGAACTGGCGTGTCATTAACTGAGCGGACTACCAAAATTGAGCACTGCCAAGGGAAATTACCTGCAAATGCAGTAAGATACTGCCTTCAGCTAGGCCTGATCAGTGCACAACACAAAGGAGACAAATAGAGGGCAGGCTCAACACCCGGGGTCTCTGAGATGTTTTGAGAGGAAAGCTGACAAGTTTGAACTACTTTAGCTTCAGCACATTTTAAACTTCCTAGCTCAGTCAAAGAAATCAGCAGTATAAAATTGGTATGTCAAAAGGCAGGAAAATAATCTGATTAGACTGTAGAGATAAAACAAAACAGTAGAGAGCCAAGTCAAAGAAGGATGAAGAAATCTATTCTATTTCTATCAAGATAAAGTGGTTAAACGTGACCTCTTAGCACTGTGGCAACACTGGCGTATAACTATGTACAGGAGTATTTGAACCACCTGGTCTGAGACCCAGAGCTCCTGAGACATAGCCTTTGGCCTGGCTGAGCTGAAAGATGTGCTTACAGGAAGAGGACGATGGACACAAAGAGATTCCCACAGGTACTGCTGTGGCACGGGAACGTATTGACCATGCTTCCCACATAACAGCAGCGGAGCTAGAGATGAAATCCAGAATCCCTACGCCACATAAAAATTTACCTATCAACAAGGAACGTACACAAATGTTGTCGCTTTGGACATGAAAACGTTACTAGAGTGAATAGTTCTCTCTGCAGCTTGGCTTTCTCTCATGGAAATGAAGCTCGATAGACATCAGAGTGGTGGGTCCCTAAGCAATCCTGAACAGTCACTAACCACTTACATAACCTTGGGAAATCATATCATTTTCTGTGCTTTTGTCTCTTCTTGTTTGTCTTGTCTGTCTGGAATGGCAGGTTTTAATGGGATTAAAGTAGAGAGTGATTATCTCTTGATCTGCGTGTGTAATATTAGAGTTCCACGCTGGAGTTCCCAACGTTCTCAGCTGGGGCCACTAGGTGCTGCTGTAATATGAGTAATTAAAATAATAACTATTCTTAAGGAAATTGCATATATTCTTACTATGGACTGTTTCATAAAGACTGAAAGCCAGAGGAAAAACTTATTCTAAACCTGCACGTTTTTTGAAAAGTAAGAACTGAAAGACCTGATTATTCACTTCATTAGTACTCAAAAGTTTTCCTTTTACCTTTTGCAGCTTTGCAGAAAAAAGTTGCAAATACCTTCTCCCCTTGAAAAAGGGACTGAATAAATGTAAATTTCTTTCTACTCCACTCCCATTTTTAAGCCCAGCTTCAGCAGTTTGCTGTTATGAAGCTCATCCAAATCACTGCACTCCAAAATGCTTGCCAGCTACACCATTGTGCACCTTATTCACATACTATTCGGATGTGAACAGAAAGGCAAAGTCCTCAGCATGAGAGAGCATGACTGAAACTGCAAATGATTCAGTAAATGCATGGTGATGTTACTGAGGCTCAGATTCTGTACCTGTCAGTTCCACAGCCTTTTAAGGAGGTTTTATCTTATTAAATGTAGTTGACTAGCCATAAACACAGTAAGAGATTAGTAAGACTCCGTATGAATCACAGTCACAAAATGCTTTTTGCCTGAGAGTATTAAAATGACTTTAAGCAGCTGCCAGCTATAGCTCAGAGAACTACATGACTAAAGTGCTATTTCTGAAAGTCTTGGAGTCAGTGCATCTAACTTGACTTCACAGTGGACAGTCCAAAGGGCTATTTATATTCAAAAATAATTTGGCAAGTCTTGCTCATCAAACTAGTTTTCCAGACACAAAGACTCCACTTAAAAGTTTATTCTTGGATTTAGTGCCCTTCAAAATGAAGTTAAATGAAATTATCTGGATTGTCAGAAGAACAGATCAGCTAAGGCAGTTCTGAATTAATTAGAAGTGATAAAGTTTTACTGCTGGGTTACCTCAAGACCCAAAGTTAGCGAGTATAGAAATGAAGTGACAAACACTAAGCACATGTGGGAAAAAAAGTACCAGGAGTGCTATATGAGAATTAGGACTTTATGGTAAACATGTGACAGGCAATTCACAGTTTCAACAAATCATTATTAAAAAGCATTTTAGGAAAGTGCAGAGGTGCCAACACATACTAAAAATATATTTTATTCTTACCATTTGAGACTGACTCCGGGGACAGCCATTGATATCTTCAACCTTTTCATTTGCTAAACAAAAACAGTGAGGAGAAAAGCAGAAGTAAACAATGACATAAAACTTTCCACCCCTTGGACAAAAAAAAAAAAAATCAACCCTAAAAAAACCCAACCAAACAAAAAAACCCAGAAGACGAGCAGCAAAGATACAGCAATAAAGTGCACAGGGTTTTGTTGACACAGAGCTCCTTTCTGAATAAAGCTCAGTCATACAGTAACAACACTCTTGTTAGCAGCAGTTGCTTCCACATGCCAAATCATGCAAAGGGGGAAGTGCGAAGGAGGTCGCTGCTAATTCTTCAGCCCCTGCAAAATAACTGCTGACATGAAATCTTCCACAATTGTCTTTGCAGGGTCAGGATACAGTTTCAAGGCATCCCAGAAAGTATGAGCCAGTCCAACTAACAAAATGCACACATGGGAGACATATGGCTTAATGGAGCATTCATTTCTGACAATTCAAAGTGTGTAAGATACAGTTCTGGCCATTTAAAGTATGGTTAAACAGCCACTTCCAAACATGCTCACATAAACATATTTTTTAATTAAGACAAGGATGAACCACACAAATATCAGAGACATATGGACCCAGTCAAGTTGTATTATTCAGGGTTCATCTTATTGTTAAATACATTCAACTTGAATTATATATTCCCCCATGCAAGGAGTCAGCTCGCAGTGCGTCTCTCAGCCCTGGTCTTACCGATGATCTGGATGATTTCTGCTAGCAGAACTCCATCTGCAATGTCCTGTTGCAAATCCTTGATCAACCGCTTGTGGCCAGATTTTGCTAGGTAGTGGTTAGCCCAGTCAGTGTAAATCTGCAGAGCAGAGGGGGAGGGCAACGGGGAGCGGGGGAAAAGAGAAAAAAAGACAATAACAATTCTTAAAACAAATGTTGGCTTGCACACCAGAACTGTTCTGGATCACATTCCCATTTAAGAAGCGAGCACCAAAGGAAACAATTTTAACGTTGTGTTTTTTGCCTTTTTCTTTTTTTTTTTAATGGCCATGCCCCTCCCCCTGCCATTCTCTGTTTTATTTTAACTTCAAATGATTCAGGCTGTTTCATGAGGGTTCAAACATGCTGTGACCAAGCAAAATTCCCCTTATGACTGTAAAGGAAACTCCTGTCGTAAATCAGGCACATCTACCGCAATTCTACCTCCCACCGTGTTTCTACCTCTATGCACCCCCTCCACCAACTTTCACGCTCTGGGGCTGCCTAAGAGAAAGCAATAGCAGAGCCGCACGCCTGTGTTTTGGTAGGAGTTCATCGGGTTGTCGCTGGGGATCCCGTGCCTGGCGATGCCTCTGCGACCCTTTCTGCAGCTATCGCCACGTCCTGCTGCGCAGGACGTTTGTCCCCTCGCCTGCGGTTCAGCGTGCTGTAACGTGCGCAGAGGGGACCGAGAGTGCCAGAGGTACAGTAGTCTCATCGCTGGAATTAGAGTATATATTCCAGAAATATGCGGCGTCCCTTCTCAGCCAAAAGAGGAGGGGAGAAGGGTGAGAGACTGAGCAGCACCAAATACTTCGCAACAGGCAGCACAAAAATGGCACTTATCAACAAAAGGTTGAAAAGGGCCAGCTGAACGGCATCCTCCAAAGTAAGGGAGGAGAGGGACTGAAGAGAGAGGCTGAAGGCATTTCATCAGGCTTATACACAGAGAGAGAGTTTGGTAACAACTACAGCGTGCACACAAGGGGAACCGGGTTCATTCAGGGGCAACAGACCCCTTCCCCCACGTACTGATGGAAGAGTGCACCCCAAGAGGTGCTCACACCATGTCAGGGGGACCCAGCGCACAGAGGCAGCTTGGACTAGGGGAGCTTGGCACAGGGGTGTCACACAGCCAGAGGGTATTTGTGGCCCTTGGCAGCCGAGCCGGCACTGGCTCCCTCTTGCAGGGTGTCCGTGGCCTCTCTCCTCACCCCAGGAAAAAGGATTTGTACAGAACCTCCAGCTACCAGGGGATGTTACCACTGAGAGAGAGCATCACTGTGTAAGTAAATACAACATCTAAGGTTCTTTCTCTGCTGAGAATATTATTTGAAAATGTTGAAACTGCACCTCTTCCATAAAAATGAGATGAGCTCACTTTACAAACATCCTTTTATTTAACCTCACACACCCTTGGGAGGAAGGGGTCAGAATCCCATTTTGTCAACAGCAAAACAGAGGCCAAAGCCATGAACTGCTAGTTCACCAAGGAAATCTGTGGCAGAGCCAGCCTCGGCCGGGAAAATGGATGGAATTCCCAGTCCAGAGTCTTGCCCAGAGAACCAATCTCTTCCTTCCACCCAGCAAAAGTATCACTTCTCAGTCCATGTTCACATGCTAAGAACTCCTTCGCTGAGTACCCTTGTTACAGTTTTTCTCCCTCTTCATTAGAAGAGACAGAGAACTGTAACTTTTTGGGTTTACCCTATTTCTTCTTCTATTCCCGCAGGTGGACCACCAGCTGGTTTGCCATAGCTCTCTTGACAGCTTTGGAACTCTAGATAACTCCACAGCAGTAAACTGTGGAAGTGGATTCAGCTCTCCCATAGCCAAAGGATGGTGCTGTTAAGTGGAGCCCTAAATTTACCTGCCGCAGCCAGAAGTCTGCTTTGGTCACCTGTGCTTTCACTGACTGATATTCTTTTTTGGCTATTACGGGTGAGTGACATGCAAGGTTGCATTAAAATATATATTTTTTTAAGCAAACTGTAGCTAAGAAAGTGTTTCTTCAACTATATAACCATACTTAATACATGCTAACGTGGAGTCTCTAAAGATTGTATGAAGACATATTTAGGACAATATGAAATTATGATGATAAAAGACACATACCTCACCCATAGCATCATGTATTCCCTACTACTAGTATTTCAACTTCAGTCACCCTTCTAAAGTAATGTCTCAGAAACATTGTCTGAGTTATTACTATAAGCAGAACTATTTTCTGTATTCCAATGAAACTGATCCACTGGAACATACAGAATTTAATACCCACTAATATTACTTTAGGTTACTTTCACATTACAAATAAAAATACTTTACCAAGCATTTCCTTCTTCATTTGCACACCCGCACATAATCTGGTGTACCAGTCCTAATTTTGACTACTATTTGAACTATCCTCTCACTAAGCAGCCAGGGAAATTTCATTCTAGCAGCTGCTTTGCAAGTATCCAGTATTCAAAGAATGGGCTCACCCACCCACCCAACCACTTCGTAATTTTCTTTTGTCATTAATTTAAAAGTGACAAGCATAAAGAACCTAAACAGTGATTTGTAAACAAAGTTTGATAATCTACATCATACCAGTGGCCCCTAAACTTTGCTGATGGTCTGTATTTTGATAGTTATACAATGGTGGAAAAAAATACTGGGAGGAAGCAGTGGTAAAAGAGAGTTCTTTCACTTCAAAAGTATTAAAACAGAAGATCAAAAAGGGTCACCTCACCCTTCAGAGTTGTTGATGGAGACAATATAGCAAACCAACACCCAGCTGGCAGTGGAATGTCACGTTTAATTTCCTCTCTTTCCGTAGGAATCACCACTTGCTTCTGTTTCCCCCCTTCCCCATAAGATGCCCATCACATTCATCTCATTCTTCCAGGGACCCAACTGCTCAGGAGTCGGTTGTAAAGAATTGAAAAGCATGCAGATATACACATGAAACTGTAAGAATGTACACATGCCACTACATTCTTTTTACATTAAATTCTCTGATGCAAATATCATGGGAAATAGAGAATCCTCCCCTGAACAGTTTTTAAGTATCAATGTGACTGTGCACCTCTTAGAAATTTTACCTTAAACTCCTTGGGAAAACATAAAGCTCCAGTGTGCATCATCATTGACAATACTTAGTTCGCAAAGGACAGAAAAGTCACGTGGAACAGAAAATGAAAAAATCAGTAACTTCATGCAACAGTCTGCTTTTTATGGGTGCTTCCCTCTCATTGGGTGCTGAGCACCTCTAAGGAGGAGCTGTGCATGCTCCCCCTCTTTTCAGAACTAGCAATAGATCGTTCCATCTTGCACTAATTGTGCAGTAATGTTTCCCACAAATCCTCTTATCTTAGATTTTTCGACAATGAGGCTGTTTCAGAGAAGAACACACACGAGGGGTAGTTGTTGCAACACTTCCTCCCTGCTCCATCGCTTGCTCCAGTAACCAACCCTGCCTCACAGCTATGCACTGGGCCGGGCTCAGACTTACTCATTTCCTCTCCAGGCTTCCTCTCCTACCACCCTGCTTTACAGGCGCGTCTGACCACGGAGTGCTCGACTTCAATGTTGACAACGTACAGGCAAGCCGCTGTTATCTGTGACGCAGAGGACCGGTCTCAGCAACACGATAATGGAACAGACCCGATCCTGTGTTTGTGTGGTCTGAGACTCGTCACGGCGCCCGGTGATTTAACTGCTTGCCACACGAAACAGGATTCAGTGGGGCAATCCGAGCTCGGGCACAGCCTGCTCATGTTAATGACAGTTTCCCCTAGCATTCCTCAACCGCTCGTCATGCTAACCTTCCAGAGTGTAGAGGAAATAAACTCTGATACCCAAATATAGTTATGAACTTCACCTCGATACTCCACACGTAGCTATAAGGAGCGGAGTAACGCTGCTTAGCAGGATCTGTAACGAAGCAATGCACTTTGTAACGCGGTACTTGAAAGAAGTGAAAAAGAGGGGATCTCACAGGTTACTGCGTTCCTTAGAAAATGCTTTAATCATGTCCGTGTGATTATACATCAGGCAGTGCTATAATGCATCCTTTTTAAAATTAATACAGAAATGTTACCACCAACAATCAATGTCAAGTGGGAAATGTCAGATGGATTTCAGAAGTACAGTCGGCCTAATGCAATAATAATGCATGACACTTCGTTAGTATCTTCCACAAAATCATCTCAACATGCTTCTCAGGCACAAATGAGATCACCCCTACTTATTTATTATTTCTGTAGATCTGGGGAAACTGAGCTATAAAGGCTTTCTTGGTAGATATTTTTTTTGTTGGTTTTTTTCGTTTTTTTTTTTATATGGCTGGTTCAAGGGCAAACATAGCTGGAATACAACCCAGATATTCTGAGTTGCAATCATTTCTTCTATATGCTTTTTTATCAGGCAGTATTATAAATAGGCTTGGTGGGAAAATGCATATTCCAAGAATCAGGATCCTTCAGCATGTTTTTGTTTGCTTGCTACAGAATATAGAGTTTCAGATCTGAAAATGGTCTCCTGTTGCTATTGAGAAGACAGCTTTCCATACTTAGAGCACGACTCTGTCACTCCCGTATGTGCCAACGCTGCTGCTTAGGATGAACAACAGTTGCTGCCAACTGAGTTATGCCAAGACCTCACGGCAGATTTCCATGCCGTTTAGGAGGGTAGGTTATATTTAAAAAAATATTTACATATTTGTCCACTATACGAAAAAGTTTCCTTCCTAGACATGTGGGAATAAACAGATAGTATCCAGTTCTCATTCCCTTGTCTTTTAAAACAGTCTCTAGGAGACAACTGTATCCTCATTCATTAGCATGAAACAATTGTAGTGCTGTCCCCCAGTGCTCACTCTCATGCTCTCTTCTCTGCACAATACCACCCAATACCTTTGGGGGTGGCGGGGCTTTTGAAGACCTCCATTTCTTTATAAGAACTCCATTTCCCAGAAAGAATCTGTAGGCAACAGCAAGCTTCCCACAGGTTTTTCTTTCCTCTTTATCTTGTAGAAAACAAGAGTTGGAGAAATGGAAAGAAAAGTTACCTATTACAAAAAATGTTGCTAGCAGTATATCTGAGTTGCAATATACAATACTACTTGTTAGTACAGCAGGGTTCTGTCTTATATCCTATGTTTGGATTATATCAATACATTCCATAATCCTTTTTTTTCTTTAAAAAAATTTGGAATAAAGGAAAATGAAACTATTAAAAAGCCCCAACATCAGATTTTTAACAGTCAGCCAAAGTGGAAATATGGCATTGTTAATAAAAGTGCTATTTGACTTTCTAGTCTAATGTATTTACTCTGCTTAAAATATTGCCATTGTGGACAACTGATAGTTGATATCACTTAGAGCTCTTCACCCATAGACGCTTGTTCAAATCATACTTATAGAAGAAGAGATGGATGACTTGTTTCTGCTGTTCTCCAGTATGCTACAAAATGGGCTGTAAAGGCTGTATATCTATTTCCCGGGCGGTTCTCCAGTGTGTGGCCTACCCTGGATGTTGAATACCCAGCAGAGCCTACATAACAGTCCCAGAGTCCCTGATGAGGAGGATTTGCCAGAGGAGAGGGCATGACCGCAACTCTACTTCAATGTAGCTATTCTTGGCTAATAAATTGTGGGTAGCAAAACATGTGCTGGAGTGTCCCTGAAGCCGCTTGTATTTATAAAGAGAAGCTGGGCAGCACATTGACTAGCGTTAAGAATAGGGTGAGGAAATCATGTTGCAGTGACATGCCTTTCTCCTTCCCACTGCCTCTACACTAAGGAAAATTTAACTGGAAGGCAGGATCCGACCTTTTAAATATTTTTGTAATGAAGGTTACTTTTCTGGGTTGCAAAAGAATAATTTATTAGTTTCAGTCCTCCACTTAACAAGAAAAATAGCTAACTTTGAAAACCACGGGTCGTATTTAGACTGCCATAAGAGACTGATCAAACATCTGACTTGTGTCCGGATTTAACGGACTATAGAAAACACACTGCAACACATTTGCTATAAAGTAAAACTGGGGGTGGCACTTTTTGTAACATTAAGCAAATTACATGAGAAGGAAAAATATTTACAAAATTAAAAATATATGGCCAGAAAATGAAACTAGAATGACTTAATTTACAGGCAAGATGGAAGTCAATGCATTTCATTTAACAAAACGAAATGAGTATTAAATGACATTCCACAAAGCCTGTTTCTAAATCCCACTGAGCAAATGAGAACAATTACAAGTTAAGGAATAGAAACCATTTAGAGGGATACATACCAATTAACCAAAACTTCAGAATCCCAATAGTATGATTCTATTTTGTAAATAGCAGCATGTATCCATCAACACTACCCAGTAATTTTCAGATAAAAATACAATTAAACTCCACTAATCCCAGCTCAGAAAATTAATAGAAACAATACTCTTCAACAATCACTGGCAAGCTTTACATAACTTACCCAGCTTTAAGGGGGCTTTTTTATATTTCCAAGTTCCACTTACAGTTTGTGATCTAATCAGCCAAGTAACATTTGTACTGACTTAATGTGCTCCCTTTTTTTCCCATTGCTTACGAAGTCCCAACTCAGAATTCATTTAATATGTGTGTTTGAGACCAATATTCACCAGTGGTACAGGCGCAAGACATTTGATGCACCTGTGCCAGAAGAAAGGTAACATCATAAGCCTCTTCGAACGTGTCTTTGTGTGTGAGGTTTGCTAAGTGATGTGTATATTGCACAGTTAATAATCCAGCTCTTCACAGAATGAAATAACTCGTTCGTCCTTTGAAAAGAGTGACGATGATTTGCTTTACAGTTCAATCCTACCGTTCTGTGTATTGGCTTACTGGAGCTACTCTGCAGTGCTGTGCAATAGCGATAAAGCACCACGGGAAGGAGCCAGATACTCATCCTCCAGCTGCAGGACCCAACTAGACAGCTGCTTCTGTGAAGCGATACTTGGTAAGGAAGCAACACCACCACAGTTTTTAATATTGGCCTTGAGCTTCCTGAATTAACAGGAGACAACACTAAGTGCCACACAGCACAATCCTCCAAAACAGCCAGCCTTGAGGCTTTCTGTTATAAATACTCCATATACTTGCCTGTACAACTTTGGAATTATCTCCTAGCTATATTTTTTCACTTTAAAGTACATTTCAGTATTCACTTAGTGAAAGTACAGTAAAATACAGGACCTATTATTCAATATAGCCTTTACACGAAACATCGATTCAAACTAATATCTCAGCGGGGAAGATCAGGATTCCCTGCTGCGCCTAAGTGTTACACCTAGAGACACCACTCAGCAGGTGAATCTGTCTTAGCATTTCGGTTCAGACAAGGAGTGTGCTTCCTGTCACTTGTGCTCTCTCAGAGATCCCTTCACTTCACATGAAACAGAGAGAGATGAGCTTGAAGAGCACACTGAACGCACTCCATTTGCTAACTAGTATTCAGTCCATGCAAGAAAACAAGAACTCAAGCAACCCTCCACCCCCAAAATGCATGCTTTAGAGATGCTGGTTCCTTAGTACCAAACTGGTTTTCCCTAGAGAGCAACTCATGCTGCTAGTATTGACATATGTGTGTCCCAGAAGTGATGGGGAGGGAGGGAGGATGTGATAGAAAAAGCTGCTGGCTGTCCTTTGTAGTGCGACATACACGGAGATGCTTCTCCAAGCTGGCTTGGTGCTACGATAGTGACAAATATAAGGGAAGGACATGCTTCGGTCTTGAAAGCGGCGATGTGTGAAGAAATTAATTTGTCCAAAAGGACAGTGCCAGCCTTCTCCTATACAAATAAATGAGCTGAAATATATGAAACTCCCTCCTTTGCCTATGCGTGCATGCACACTTGAACAATATCAAAGCCTGCCCAAACTCAAGCTGTGGCTGTCTCTGACAGTTCCCTTGGAAGAAACAGGTGATCTAGGAAAGAGCAGCTGTGCGTGTCCTAAGGTAGAAGGGCAAAAAGCAAGCCACATTTCTACTTTTCTGTCCAGGATGGAAATGATGGCCCTCTGCACCAGAGGTCCCATTCCATTCCCCTGAATGAGACCTCCTCTACTCTAAGCTTAGATGAATCTTTGGTCTCCTACAGGTCTTGTCACTGCCAGGATGTTTCACGACTAGTTCTGCATTCACTTTAATGAACAAACCCACAGTAAGCAAAGGTAAGTTTTCTGTCAAGGGAAAAATGAACTGAATTTGCACAGGTTTCCTTTGTGGCTCACCAATATCACGACAACACAGAAGAATAGAGAAAAAATTTCTCAGACCTGACTGGAAATGGTGAAGTAATTTCCAGCACAAAAACATCCTTGCTTTGTTGATTCCTTTTCCTTTCAGAAGAAAGAAGACACTCTTGGTATCAACCAGACCATTCCTGGATGGAGCGGGCACATGCCTTAGCAAGGCAGCAACAGGGCTCCTCACACGGAGCTGAGGAGATTCCACTGTGAAACTGCTCCAGATTTTCCATCAAAGCTCATTTTAAGGATTTATAACTTGGACTGAGACATTCTTTCCACACTGCGATTTGGCATCAAAGAAGTTGGCCTGGGGATCAAAATAACCCTCTTTTCCAGCACTTCTTTTTAAGTGTGGGAAGGCAAATTTCTAATATGTAAAGACGCAAAAATATTAAGACATACTTTTGTTCTTCTGTTGCAAGAAAACAGTGGCAAATAAGACCACAAGTAACTTTAAATATAAAGTCTCTATCTAGCTTGTACTTTTTGAGGCTCAGCAACTGATTTGAATTGTCTGGTTTCCTCTGGTGGGGAAGAATGGCTTTGCAAATCAAAATAAACAAAATAAACTGTTTGCTTTCTGAGCTACATATTTTATAATAAGACACTAACTCCTGCTTAATTTTTCTCTGGGCTTTGATGTTTAAAAGTTGTTTGTCACCAACTCTGTGATTTTAATATCAATAAATATGTTGCACACTCAGCACACCAGTCAAGTGCTAAAGGTAACAGGACATTAATATTAAGTAAATATGTTAATGAGTTCAGGCAGAAGTGATCTGGGCCTCTTTTTACTGTCCCTAAGTTCTGTTAAAACAGGTCTTAGAGGTGAATGGGCGAGTGGTAATGGACATGTGTGTGCAACCGTTTTATCTTTTGCTACCTAGCTGTCGCTTAGGGAAACGAAGTTATGCTTGCACAGATGACAGCCTACACACATACATCTTCAGTTCAAGAAATGTAAAACAGTGTCTCAGGACTTGAAAGACTAAGAATGCAGCTCACTGCAATAAAAATACCAGTCTGGGGCTTATTTCCCTTTGATCACCATTGAAACCATTGCCCATATTAAAGGTCTGCCCATTCTGGTGATAACACTTAAATAAGCAATCATCTAGTACAACAAACCTTATGTATGAAGCAAATTCTGTCAGACAGTAATCTTAAATAACAAAGAGAGGATAATAATCTTACCATAGTTTTTGACAACAGAAGACTTTTCATCCCAAATGAGATTCAACATTATATTCCTCCTCATTTCTTAACAAAAGACTCTTCTCATATACAGCTTTTGTCAAAAAAACAGATCTGGAAGGACCATATGTGGAAAGAAAAAGGTTCTAGATTCCTATTAAAACAGTTCTGAACACCCTTACTTTCTGTTATAAGAAGGAGAGATCTGTCTAAACACCTCTAGTGAGAGCTCTGGCTGCACTTCATGCGGAAGGAGGCAGTGTCTCAAGAAAGGATGTCTCTAGGACCTAGGGACTGTCCTTCATCTGTGTTCAACCTGCAGTCTCCGTGTATCACACCTTTTGTGTTCTGCTACACAGCTCTATAAGACTATACCTCTTCCCAAAGTAACATCAAAGATATGTGATTCATGACTCGAAAATTTTCCACCTATGATTTACCTCTGGGGACAATGAAAAATGCCTCTTAGCTCAGTATTAAAATAGCAACCTCAAGATCCACCCCTTATGCCTCCCTACAAAAAAAAAAACAACGGAAAAAAATCTAGCGATAGATAAACACACCAATTCCAATTAAGGAGTTTTCTAACACTGAACTAGAACATTCTTATGTTGAATACTACCATACTGATATGTGAACTTCAGATCCGGAGACCAAGGGAGAAAGTTTAGATAATGAATAATAATTAAGATGGATAATGATCTGAAGTTTATATGGCATATCTTCCATTATATTGCAAGGCCATTTATGAAGGATCAGGGCTTAGCTATGTAAAGATCCACCCTGGTAGAAATGAACCCAAGTTCTTTATTGAGGCTTTGAGGTAGGGAAAGTCTATAGCTCTGCTCACACAGACTCTTTTGCATAAGCACTGGACCATATTGCTTCAAACTAGTAGCCAAACAATGACATCTGCATCTCTCCTCCTACAAACAAGATGCAGATTTTTTGCTTCTTAATGTCATATCACAATAATATGACATGAATTTTAGGGCACAGAGAGAAATGACCAGCTGACTGAAACCAAGAAACACCTCCTAGTCCTGGACATATACGCAAACTGAAAGGCTTGTCATCACTGAGTCCCAGCACAGACAAATGTCTTTAAAATTAATGCAAACCAAATGATTTGTTACAGTCTACTACATATCTGGAATAGCAAGAGGCTGATACCTGAAGAAGAGAAAGGTCTTGAGAGAGCTGTGTGAAAGCAGAAGCTCAGCAAGTACCTGACATTTTTCTTTTTCTTCCCCACTACAGCCGCCACCTGACATGTATGTACAAGTGGTACTATTAGCTCTAGGCATATGGGGTTTTTTCTACCTCAAGGCCAAACTCATATCTCTTATGACACAAAACAGTTGGTGCTTTTGTGTTTGAGGTCTATTCCCTGGGTCCACTTCACTGGTTCTACACAGGGCACCCACCACCCTCTTCCTCAAGGGACTGCTCTCCACATCTGCAACTCTTCACTCACTGTCCTATGCTTCTTTTTAAAATACACACTCTAATGATAGCCTGTTTCTTGGATAACAGACTAGAAATGAAGCACAGGGATCGACTAGCTCAGTTTAAAGGGCCACTGCCTTTCAATTTAATTAAATCCACATCTTCTACCTCCCACACAATCACCCCCTGGAACTAAAGGATTCTGTAACGGATTGGGAAGGGGATATTCTCAGTGCAGCCACACCGCTATGTAGAAAATAATTCAAGATTTGGGAAGTAGTGAGCCGGAAACAGGATGAAGAAGAAAGGGACTCACTGAAAACACAAACAAATAACTCTGCTGGCTAGAGATTACAGCACTCATTTTGGACAGAGGAAATTGTGCTCCAGTCTTTCCTTCCAAGAGCCGTTCTGCATTTTGTCCGACTAATGTAAGTAAGAATCAGAAATCATACTAGTGAAAGGAGCATCATGTCTCCTCTCAGATGAGTCCATATACCAGTAGCCTACCACCCTGTGCCCCATCCCACGTTATGCTCAGCTTTTTTCTCGGACTGTGGTGCAGGATGGCACTAATGGCACCACTGGCTCCCCAGGTAGCTCTGCCTGAGGAGCCTGGCACTCCAGCAGAGCCTGCACAGATGCTTTAATCCTGCAGAGGCATGTGGAGTATTACTTTGGGGACTTCTGTTGACAGCTCTCCATTTAGTCTACTTTTTTTTAGAACAAGCAAAACTGCTTTTTCTGAGTTTTCCCATTAACCTTCTAACTCCCTGATAAAGAAGAAAAGTAATTTAATCACACTAGCTTTTAAAAAAGAAAACAAACAGGAAACAATCTTGCCAATGAAAAATAAATATTTCATTCTGGAACACTGGGGTGTTTTTTTTTGCCGTCTCTAACTTCCTGTTACAGTAGGCAGGTGTTTATTTCACCTGCCTTTGAAATAAACCTTGCTGGTAAGGTGCTTGACTCTGTTGCGCCAACACAGCTCCCGAGTATTCTCAGAAGTACAATTTCATGTCTGTACAGATCCTTAATGTGAAAACCTGGGATGGCTATGGACGGACCGTAAGTGCTGCCAAAATAGACAGCTGCTGAGTGGGAGTTCTGAGGATGAGAATAATGGATGTAGGCACCTAAAATGCAAGTGAGGTAGGTCACAGTCACATAAATTCTTTGGGGGAGGAAGGAAGGTCATATTTCACTTTTCATATTTCAGGAATTACAGTATGAAGGATAACCTTTGTTAAAAGTCAAACCATTTACTAATTATTTAGTGCATAAAATGACTTGGAGCAGAATAGTCCTTAAAAGTTTTTCCTTAAATTCTTACAGTTCTTGAAGACCTCTGACTACAGAGGATTGCCTTTTTCAGTGGGACTTGTGGAATGTCTCTCCTTTCTGATGCAAATGTAAGGAGAAATGCTTTGGAGGAACTTCCTGAAAACATACAGAACCCTAATGAATTTTTATTCATGTTTTTGAAGAAATTATACATTTGGGAACTACAAGGTGGAGATGAATGTAAGTTGGAAATTTTATCAAATTGATGTACCTCTCAAGTTGTGCAGTCCCACAGAAAGGCTTCTCAAACATTGCACCAGATGGCTTTGTTCTCAGCTTCCCTGGGCACGTTCATGTTACTTCACTATCAGTAATAAAATCCCATAATTACATCAATGCTTCATTTTATGCTACTGTCATTATCTTGTTGCAGGTTATAATGGTATCAGCATTATCGGCCTAATAATTATTCCTGAGTCACAGCAGCAAAACTCTTTTAAGTCTCAAGCTCTAATCTAGAATCTGCTGAATTACTTAAAATTCATCTGTGTCTTCTTGACAGAAGAAGATGTTCTATACATTAAAGAAGAATCAAAGTGGGCAAATGGCTTCTCTAGTGTGTGGTTGTATAGTAAAACAATCCCAAATCAGCTAGATAGATTTAAGTGAGACTCTTTCAATATGTTCTGTATCCCTCTATTGTGTAGATGAATGTACTTAATTTCTTCAACTTCAAATCTACAGAAGTATTCTCTTGTAAACAGTTATTTATACCACAGTGCAGATGAGGTGACTTTGGTACATGTCAAACAAACTTGCAGGATTTTGGTCCTCAAGGAACACTGTAAAATGTCTGAAAATACAGCAGTAAAATATGTGCTCTAGCATATGAATGATAAAGAGTCTTGTATTGTAAGCCATTAAAAAATATGACATCCTAAAAATGGTATTTAAAATGTTCACAATGATATTCAGTGATACAACACAGTCCTGTAAATAATTATCTTCATAACAGGATATTTCAATTAGTTGTGTTGGCATGCTCCTGATTCCAATCACATAACAGCCACAGTGATACAAAGCGCACATGACAATACTGCATAATCAGCCTTGCAACGATGTTCAACCAAGAAACTGTCCACAAAATAAGCAACCCATCTGAATTTATCTGATGTGAAGCAAAGGTAATTTAAAAATGATAGCATGCACATAGAATTGCATGTTGTCCACTCTTTGCAAAACAGATACTTAGAAGTTTAATGGGCACATAGTTTACATGAGAGGTTCACAGATGTCCTCCAGCAGTTACTAGGTAAAACATCTATAAAACAATCTATACTTTGCATTTGGATGGATTTTTTATCCTGTGCTATGAAAAACTAATGATCCAAAAAGAAAGACAAGAGTTGAGAATATTTCTTAAATCCACAGGTAAAAGGTATGGTTATCGTCTAATTGTCTTAGCTGTGTATATTCCAGCCATTGAATACATACTACATAAGCGAAGTTCATGAAGAATCTAACAACTGAACAAATAGCTAACCCACATGCAGAGACACTATGAAAATTAGAGAGGGTGTGATGCTGGAGTACAACTTGTAGAGTTGTGCAAGTCCTCTGCTGTGCGTACACTCCTCTTGGTGCCCTTCACGGGAACATGCCATGCAAGCACCTCACACTAGTTATGCCTTGCCCATTTTCTTACGCCATTTATTCAACTGAGTGGATCATCTGAATTTGGCACAAGTGAGCCTTTTATGTGGAAAGCTGTCAGAATCTCAGTTTGCAGAGAAACCCAAACACTTCTAAACGAACGCCATGTGTTTATTCACTCAAAGTCAGGAGGCAGAACAAAGGCTTATAGCAACAAACAGTTTTCTTTTTTCCATTGCCCATGTTTTCAGTGTTACTTGAAAGCATTTGTAAAGTCACTTCAGGCTATTCTCTGTTCCTGGCTGGAAGGTGTTGGCTCCTGGCCTCCTGTCACTGTGAACATGGAGTTTTTAGAGAGCCATGCTAGATGCAACATGGCCTAGCCCATTCCACATCTGCCCACGTGCCCCTCACAGAGGAAACGGTCTCTTAAGCCCTGGGGCAGTCCAAGGGGATGCTGGAGCTGCAGGGCCTCTGTATTCACCCGTCCTGCGTGAGCAGATTGGAGGTGCTCTGTCCTTTTGAACACCACATCTGCTTTTGTAAAAAGCCTCAGCAACATTTTAGAAATAGTATTTATCCTACTTGTGTTCTTCCGTACTTACTAGCTCTTAGTGATGCTTCTCCTTTCTAGAACCACCGTCTTTAAGCCTTAGGGTGCCCTTTGATCTTACTCTCTTCACTCAGCTTTGGGAAGAGTAAATTGCCCTCAGCCTGGAGAGAACCAAGATAGAAAATATTTCCTAATAACTACTTCTCCTAGTTTTGCGAGAAAGATCATTTTTGCCATCACTTTGCCTATGTCACTTGGTTCCTTCAACACATTCATTAAGGTAATCTGAGGGACAAATACTATGAAAAAAACCCTATAGCCATAATTACCTGCTAGCAGTTCTAACAACCTATTCACTTCAAAAGCAGTAAACTACACACAAATGTAGAAAGCACCTAAGAGACAAGAAAAAAGAAACCAACCAACAACACTTCTCATCATACTCCTGTTTGATCAGAAAGTTCAGGAGCTATGACACTGCAGTAAGGACAGAACTTGTATCTGGTCTTACTTTTAAGCCAGGATTAGAGTGGCTCTCAAGCACGTTGCTGACATCAAAACATCTTCCTGTAGAACTGTTTTGTATTCTGTATAGTAATGTAAGCCTACTTAGAGTAAGCATTTTTTCAACTAGTTTTCACAGATGCCTTAAAAAGCAGTCCACTGATTCACGCAGGTCTTCTGCATGATGTGTTGTAAATCCTAACACAAGGACGGAGTATTTCATATGGTAACAAATACTGAGGACTAAGAAAGAAAACAACTAGGAAAGAAAATATCCTTCCATCAAAGATCCTTGTATCAAAGTTTTTATTACTGCTTTTTCCCTTAAGAGAGAAGGTTGATATCTCTTAAGATATGTCTCTGAAGACATCTCTAAATTAAGAGACAAGGTACACCTCTAAGAGACAGCTAAGCATACAGTTTTGCTTGGAGCACAGGCAAATGCAAGGGCTTTCAGAGACTCAAAGAAGTTTGGCAGAATGACTTTGTTAAAATTGTTTTGGCTGAGATGATGGACAAAGAAAAACGAAAAAAGACCTGACTACAAGAACCAGAGACAAAACTCAGGAACAGAAAAGCCACTGCAGAAAAACAAAAATCACAGAATAACCTGAATAGTATCAATGTGCAGAATACATAAACATTTCATGTTAAGGTTATGGCTGAAACAATCCCAGGATATGGGCAAGGATATTGCCCCAGATTATTTGTCTTTTTTCTTTTAAGATAGAAGGGTGTGCTAAGTTCACGTAAGGCAGAAAATGGTATTCAAAATTCCTCATTTTCTTCCTTCTGCTGGGAATAATCTATTAAGATCTAAAATTTTTACTAGCTGTTCAAGCAAAAGGGTTAGTAATATACTTCAGTAAGTCCATTTACCAGCAGAACACCCAATGTCACCACACCAAGCACAGGCAAGATCCTCTTCAATTCCATCAAGAATGTCCAACTGCAGCCTATACTGATACAAAAAACAAGTAATATTCTCCTCACAAAGCAGTTAAAACACATTCATCTGTTTTCAGTTGGATCTGTCATTAACATTTCTGGGTTTTGGCCTCCTCCTACCTGCACCACAAGAAATCAGAAATAGCTCCACTGAAGACAACGTATAAACAGAAGGATTTTTGCATTTAGGGTAAGAACTAGGGCCTGAAGCTAAACAAACAAACAAACAACTAAACAAACCAACCACATCTCCCTTTGGCACTGCTGCACAAATGGAAGTGTTCATCACAGCTTATTGTAAGCTTATGGTACTAATGAGTATCTGATGCCCTGTCTCGTCTGCAGATACTTAAAAAGCTGACTTGTTTCTACATTGGATCAATGGTTTTACTAATGCCATTCAAAACTTTGTGCTGCCCTAACCCCTTTTCATGTGGAATTAGGCGGTATCAGCTGCTTTCCCATCATTCCCTGTCATCTTTGCCAGGCATCAAAATCGGTTCAAGGCATGCGGATGAACCCCTGCACTCCCAGGAGCACAGTGAAAGCTGGGAAGGGAGCTCTTGGGACAGGGGTTGGCACCAAGGCTGTGAGGTGACTCGGGAAGCGCTGAGGTGCAGGATGGGCCGTGAGTAACCGTGGTGGGGAAGGGATGTCACCTCCCACCCACACATCATGCTGGAAAAGCAGGGCTGCGTCCAGCAATGACACATATTCCCAGTTCAGTCCTCTTGTGCCTTCTGCTGCTCCGATAGCCAAGTAGCTCAGATCAATCAACACACCACTAATTGCAACGGGATATATCAAAGAATACATAACTTGCATAACTATGGTGCAATGTTTCTGAATTTTGCACATTTATTTATATACACATATGCCATTTATATATGCATATTCCATACCAGTTTATCTGGTATGCAAAGAAATACGGTTGATCATTTAAAGCTAGTAGTATTTAGGGACAAGATCATTTCATCCAAAATGCAGGCATCCAGCCTAAAGCGAGCATCTAGGCTCCGTCAACAGTCCATACCCAGAGAAACAGGTAACTATCATAGAAGCATAGAATCATTAAGATTGGAAAAGACCTCTAAGTTCATCAAGTCCAACTGTCAACCCCATACCACCGTGCCTAATAAACCATGTCCCCAAGTGCCACATCTACACGTTTTTTGAATGCCTCCAAGTATGGGGACTCAACCATCTCCCTGGGCAGCCTATTCCAATCCCTGACCACTCTTTCAGTAAAGGAATTTTTCCTAATATCTAATCTAAACCTCCCCTAATGCAACTTGAGGCCATTGCCTCTCATCCTATCACTAGTTACTTGGGAGAAGAGACCAACACCTGCCTCACTACAACCTCCTTTCAGGTCGCTGTAGAGAGCAATAAGATGCCCCCTCAGCCTCCTCTTTTCCAGACTAAACAGCCCCAGCTCCCTCAGGCGCTTCTCATAAGACTTGTTCTCTAGACCCCTCACCAGCCTCGTTGCCCTTCTCTGGACACGCTCCAGCACCTCAATGTCCTGCTTGTAGTGAGGGGCCCAAAACTGAACACAGGACTCAAGGTGCAGCCTCACCAGTGCTGAGTACAGTGGCACGATCACCTCCCTGCTCCTGCTGGCCACACTGTTCCTGCTAGAAGCCAGGATGCCGCTGGCCGCCTTGTCCACCTGGGCACACTGCTGGCTCATGTTCAGCCGGCTGTCGACCAGCACCCCAAGGTCCTTTTCCACTGGGCAGCTTTCCAGCCACTCCTCCCCAAGTCTGTAGCGTTGCATGGGGTTGTTGTGACTGAAGTGCAGGACCCGGCATTTGGCCTTGCTGAAACTCATATAATTTGCCTTGGACCATCGATCCAGCCTGTCCAGATCCTTCTGAACTATGAAGTGGTTTAACCCATGCAGGAGCCTAATAGAAGAAGAACTAATTACTCTCTAAAGATGCCTTTCAATAACCACAAAAGCAACCTAGAGGACTAGTTTAAATTCCTAATTTTTAAAGGACAGTAATTAATGAGAATAATCCCACCTGTAGTGCATAACTGTCTTTAAACTCAGACTTTGACTCTGATTGACTCTGGAGGCATCTGGATAAATATTTGTAAGTGGAATAGGAGGGTCCATAGAAAGAAACAGTGCACAGCAGATCCCGTTCCTCACAGTTTCACTTATCAAGAAATCTTTGCAAATATTTCTGTTGATTTCTACTGGGGCAAGATTGAATGGAGCACCCCTGTTCTGAACTGAATTGTTCCTGCAGAAGGACAGCAGGAATTTGCAAAGCAGGAGCTTGCAGAAACACAGCTGTTCCAGGAGGGACACACTGATTTCCTAAACATCCATATCCCACTGTCTTGTTTTTTGTTTTTCTAGCTTCACAATCAAAAAGCATCCCAGGCTTGGCACATATATTGGTATAAACAAGCTGGTCACACATTCAAATAAGTGTACACATACTTAGCAGGAAATGAAGGCTAGAAGTAAAAATACAGGAAGAGTTGCTGAGAATAGGATTTCATAATCTGGCAAAACCTCTGTTTGGAGGCTTATTACACTGAAGGAGGTGATATGGAGGTGAGCAAACTGAGAATGAGTACACATCTAACTAGATGCCTAATAATTCAATGTTTAAGTAACCCCCTCTCTCCCTGATGGCAATAGGTCCCTGTTATTCTCACACCCCAGCACTCTGGCCTCAAGTACGTTACTGCTCACATGTTCCTTGTCAGCTACCTAACCCTATTCAGTATTACTGCATCTTGTCAGAAAGGCAAGATAACAAATGCATGCAACACATGCACTCATCTGTACTAAATATCAAAGAGATACCAATTCGTCTATGCACCAACTCAGCTCTTTTTTTAAACTTTCTGTTTTAAAATTAGCAAAGGCACTGGAATAGAATTTGAAATACATCAATATGATGCAATATGAAGCCAATATTTAAAATTATTTCAATACTGAGGATAAAAAAAACTTACTATTCTGTAGACAGATATAAAAACTTGTTATTCATAATAAGGCTCAACAGAAGGTGTTTTTCATGATCCGGGTCCCATTCTGAGGTGCTAAATATGTCTTTACACCACAGCTTTATGAAAGCTAAAACATCCTATTCAAGTTTCCAGATGTGACTGCAAAGGTCCAATTTGCCATTTCTATTTTAGGCTTTTGGACAAATCTAACTGCTTTCAGTTCTGAACAAACACAACCAGGCTACTCCTATTCTACGTATAATTTATTATAGGCATGCATTAAACTTAGATGACATTTTGGGAAACACTGAGATTGAATTTTACAGCCAAAACACCACCACACTGCAGCAAAAGTCTAACAGCACATTGTCATCAGTGTTAACCTGAGAGAGCATAGAAATGCAGTGAACCGCTTCTATCAAGACCAGTTTATTCCATCTATGGAAATAAAAAACTAAATATGAGAAATAAAGTAACAGCATTAAATTACTCTAGAGCTATCCATCCTTTCAATATAAAAGTCTAAACATGTCAAGCAGTATTAGTACATTTATGTGACATACACGGAGCACATACAGATGAACACAATAAATTGCTTTCATTCTCCTCTGATCCTGAGCCAGCTCTGTATCAGGCCAATATTTTGGCATGAATTAATGTAGCCTTAAAACTGCTCCACCTTGTGCCAGCTGCCTAAAGCATCCTGTAGTTCTCACGAACGATGGGACTGCAGGCAACCCCCAGTTCTAACGGCTCTAGCTCACCTACCAGCAGTCATGGTGCTCCAGGGTCAACAGCCCTGCCCTCCCCAGGGCCCTCACTGAGTGACAACCGTCTTATCTGGTGCTAGTACTGCTCTGGGTCCTGCCAAGTCTGACCTAAACTGCATATATCATTATTCATCTGATTATACAATAATGCAACCTTTAGAGTGCAGCGCTGGGGGCACATATTTGGGGAAAGGGTCATGCTTTGATGCAGTGTTTCCAGTTTCAGTGCACGCATACATATCTAAAATGCTGGTAAGCTTTATTTTAATGTAAATCCTCAGTGATATAAATGGAAGGGAAATATCTGTGCAATTAGCTGTGATCCATTCAAATATCGATGCCAACTTTTTTAACAAATCAATAATTTACTGAAAGAAACTTTCCCAGGCTGGTTTCCTAGGACATTTGTTTCTAGGCACACATTTTATTTACACAAGGGAAACCTCCTACGAGCATGTAAAAATTACTACCTTTGTAGACAAACAGGAACCGCAGGGTTCTTGCTGTGCATTTGTTTGTTATACTGTGTACAAGGAAACTACATACAATTTGTGGTTGCTTCTAGAAAGAGTCACTCAAATGCCTAAATGAGAGTGAAAATTGGAAGGAGTATGATAAAAGCCACTACTAAGTGGCATCTTAGAGTATTATGGGAGTGGTGTACTTTCTTGGCTTGGATTTTTGGCAGAAAGAATCTGGAAAGGTTTATATGGTAAAATCTGGACTCCATATATATTTTCAATTGCAGAGCGTGTCACATGAGGTAAGGACTACATCAGATCTGTCACAGCCAAGAAGTACGCTATGTTGACATCCACTTACACTGACAACTGAAGTGTTTCAGATTGAGGGAAAGAAAGGTGCTATTATCTCAAGACACACCAAAGAGATAACTTACTGACATATGCTGACTTCTAGTGACGTGCAGCTGTAACTCTTCTTCTACCCTCAACTTCCTTTTCAAAACAGTGGCATCCTCTGAACCACAGCAATTCCACTTGCTGCTGGACTCTTGTTCTCCTGACTGCCCCCACACCCTCATTCACTGTTTCTTCAAGAGCATTTTTGGTCAAGTCATTTTGCACTTCAAAGCCACAGATGGTTACAAAACTGTATTAACTCTAAAGGGACTCTTTCAAGAGAAGTTTTATGTAAACATAATATGGGGCATCCACAACCAGCTCAGAGACATAGCATATTCTAAATAGGTGCCTTTCGCCTACAGCATATATTTGCCATTGCAATTTGAACAATCCAGAATACAACCCAAGACATCCTATTAAAAAAATCTATTTTGTTTTCCATATGTAACATCCCTTTTTGCATCAGACCAGAAGCCAGTATAAAATGAGATAATCAACTCTGTTCCATAAGAATAAAAGGATTAATAAAAGTACCTAAATGGCATATTAATATGTCTACTGACAAACCTCCCAGGACATACTGTAAGCCAGAATCTCATTAAAGATGGTGTTAAAATTTAGCAGAGCACCTGCTTCTCTGATTGGAAAAAGTCAATATGAATGCAGAGCAGCCAGAGAAAGGGAAAACTGCCCCAAACCAGGTCAGGACTGCTTTCTCAGCTTCTGCCTTTTGAATGACAATTAAGAAATCAGTCTTCCACCTTGAAAGGACCATTGTAGAATAAACCGATTTATCTCTGATTCTGAAGTATCATATAGAGCATATATAATAAGAAACATGTTTCACATGTGCATATTGATAATAAGAATTCAACAGTCTTGTTATATTTTTAACAGCAAAACAAGTAAACCACTATGATGATCAGTAAAAATTTTGCTTTTTGAAGTTTTCTGTTTCAAAATCTTTACTAGCTTACAGTAAATGTGCAGTTTCTCCCAACCTACCCAGCAAACAGGGAATGATGTTTTGCCATTAGACAGAGGTAGACCCCAGTCTACTTTGTCTTTTCTGTGTTGCTTGTTACTGTGATGCTATTCCATTCGTCATACGAAAATCAGCAAGTCTCTGCAGAAATGTATGACTGTTTACTGGCTATTCTGCCAGCCAGTGACCTTTTATGAATTAATTTTAAATTAATCCTTCCCTATGCCAGAAAGCATCATCAATGGTAGACTGAAACTTTATGTTTACTACATTGGAATGCATAATCCACTAACAATTATACAGAGGACTGAAATTCAGTTCTGCTTTCCTACATATTGAGTACTCCATACCTGAACTTTTACACTGATCATGCAAATGGCACAATATTAGGAAATGATGAAAATTTCCAACTCCTAAAGGGAAGTGCTGCAGACAGGGAGATGAAAACCAAAACTAACAAAAATATATTGTCAACAATGAAACAAACAAGCAAGAGCGAAGGAGAGGCATAAACATTTTGAAATGTTTTCCAAGGAAAAATTCTGGCAAAAAACTGGGAGAAAAACCTGCTGACTGACTAGTTGGTCTACCAACTAAAAGTCCCTCCTCAGTCTTTGAGCTTGGTCACGGCTCTACCTGTTTAACTTGTTACCAAAGTAGATAGGGCATGCAACTTGAAGGGCCCAAATATCATAGCATATTCATATACAGAAAAATGATAATTTTATTTTTACTGGGTATGAGGAAACATCTGCTGCACAAATAATAACACGTGAACAAGTTTTTTTTTATTCTCTCAAAATATGATGGAAATCCAAAGAACTGCAGCAAAGACTGAGCTGAAAATCCTGCTCTAGAAATACCAGGATTATATTATACATCTAACATTCACTTACCTT
Organism: Opisthocomus hoazin; assembly: GCF_030867145.1. Lineage (NCBI taxonomy): Eukaryota > Metazoa > Chordata > Aves > Opisthocomiformes > Opisthocomidae > Opisthocomus > Opisthocomus hoazin. Next base: position 30,142,436 of record NC_134421.1, read on the forward strand.
AGACTCATGAAAGTGTAGTATCATCAAATACCCACCAATTTAGGGGAAAAAATCCTTTACAAAATACATTAACCAAAACTGAAAAGAAAAACCTAACATGTGTACATGGGGAAGGGAAGCAACAGCTGGACAGAAACGAACCAGGGAGAAGTGGAACTGCGAATCTTGTCCCAGCCACACCATCAGCTTCACAGTTCAGTAAGAAAACAAATCAGGAGGAGGACAGGAAAATAGGCCACTATGCCAGGACTGTGTTTTTGATGAAAAAATTAGCCCTGTTTCATGCAATGGCAACGTTCAAACACCTCTCAAAGCAGGCCGGATGTTGGCTGGAGCAAACTAACATGCTGTGTATGCTTTTAGTCTATTCTGCCTCTCATCGGCTATTTTCCCCTAAAGCCTCCACACTGCATCAGTCAATTCCTGACTGGAAAGGGGCTCCTCACACAGCCGAACAACAGGGCTCCATCAGCAGCTGCTACAAAAGCTCTTGAGCCCTTCTTATCACTAACAGCACTTTGCCTTGGCAGGACGACAGCTTGGATTTAAGCGCAGGAACCACGTCCTCTGCTTGGAAACCTGGGGAACCATTTGAACCTACCCAGCTTGTCCATGCTTTCCCAAGAACAGCCTGCACCTTTTTATCATTGAGGCAAGTCTTTCATTTTAATTGCACGGAAGCTGAAGGCAAAGGAAAGCACAAGCTCTAATGTGAGGTGCTTGCAAGCTCATCTCAGACAACACCCATCAGATGAATGGAGGCAAGGCTGACAGAATAAGGAGTGGTGCTGGGGCGGGAGCCTGCATGGCAAATGATGTCTGTGGAAAGCTCAGAGCATTCAGGTAATTGTAGCACCCTGTTTCCAACAAAAAAAATCTCAAGAACCTATACTAGAATTTCTGTAAAAACAAAGTGGCAGAAAACCCATTTCATGCTGATTACATTATTTCTACTCTGCCACTTTATACGATCTTACATGAGCTTCAGATTCCTTTCTTATCACACAGCAGGGCCAACCAAGATTTCCAAAAAGCTGAAGAAATTAAAAGTTCAGTATTATGTCTCCTGTAAGAAGAACAGGGGACAGTCCAAGCCATCCTAGCTTAGCAAGTGGAAGGAAAATGGTTCATGAAATTTTATGCTTTTCTGACATCTGGAATTTACACAAAAAATTACCTCTGCCTCCCAGTAGCCTGCCCAGTCTCTGCAATTACACCAGCAAGTCCTTTCTTTTGGCACCTGTTACTTTCTCCAAATGGCTCTTAGAGCCAGTGCAGCACCACTAATGAGAAGAAACAACTAGAGGATTTCAACTTCCACACTGCCTCTGAAATACATTACAGAAACAGCAGCAGCTGTAATGATTTAAACTTTAGCACTCCCCCATCCCACAGATCCCAAAATACTCTAGAAGCAGCTAAAGAAATTACCATGTATGTTACTAATTAAAGTACTAAAGACATCAAGGAGCCCCAGTATACTCCAGGATCCTCCATGAAGCTATATATATAGTGAATAAAAGGTATTTCTTGCTTTAGATAGTAGACGACCTAGCTACAGGAGAGAACATTGCGAGTGGATAGAAAAAGACATATTTAGGAGAACTCCAGACACATCCCTTCTGTAAGTGCAGGTACACTTAAACTGTATTTCCCTGGAGATACTCTTGAGGGGTGTAGGTACTATCCCTCGGGGAATGAACCCTGGCCTCCAGCCATGGTGTTTGCATGCTTGTCTGGCGTTCAATTACTAATCCATATAGCAAAGCGCAGCAAGATGTGGGAGTACTGAGTCAGGTCACTGGAACAGGGTCTCTACCTTGCCGAGAGCAGCACAGTTTAGGCATGGACAGGGCAGTGATATAGGTCACTATAGTAGACAACATGCACGTCATCAGCACAGTCAACATCAGGCTTACTTTAGGCATCATATTCAACATGTTGTAACACTCTAGTCACGCAGGCTTAATCAAGACCCTATAGCTTATTTGGCCTGCTTAAAAGACAGTTTCTAGGGCTAAAATAAATACAAGAAAACTCAAAACTGATGACATCTTATTTCCTACACAGTCCAAAAAATCGTCTTCTTGCTCCATGTTGAGATTTGAAGGAAACTAGTTCATACCTATTTTGTTGGCACTCACATGCGTAATATATTTCTACCTAAGACTATTCTACTTACTCTTTTTTCTATTCCTCCTAGGAATAGTTACCATGTATATTTTAGCACATTAATCTTCTCATCTGATCTGCGAAACCTCATTCATGTTTTGTCTCACTTCTTTTCATTTATTTTTCCACTATATTTAAATGCTATTTTGTCCTCTTGAGAAGGACTGCCCAGAGTCTTTCCAACGATGCTCATCATCTTTTGAAATTTCACTCATTCAAACTCTCATGTCATGAGTGGCTTGGCACTTAACATAGTTTAATTATTATTTTTAAATACTGGCAACTGAAGCCAGAAAGGGAATTGATTAACATCAGTATGTTATCTAATTAAAAATATATATTATTTTTATAATCTGTCACCAAACATTAACATGCTGGAATTCTGCTGAACACCACTGAGCCAATGCCACAAAGGCAAGGAGGAAAAGGCACGAGGAAAACAACTGCACTGCTTTTTAAACAGCAAGGCTCCTGAAAACAGAAATTTCTGAAGGTGCTGTGCTCTGAGAAAATTCTGCTCTTCTGTCTAGCCTAGATCCAAAACAGCAGCTGGTACAGCATCTGAGAAATCGCCACTGAAGCTGTTGAACAACATGAAAAAAAAAAAGCCCATAAACTCTTTCTTTCTCAAATGAATTATTAAGATGATTTCTTTTTTTTTTGTGAAGGAGAAAGCTCATATTGCCTGGAGAACGGCTGCCTGAAATGAACTGTTTCAGAAAGAGCTAAATTCTTCCACCAGTTTGTCTTTTAAAGCATGTCCCTTCCCTCCCTCCAACACAGCTGTTCATCCTTGCAGCTCTTCCACATTTCTGAATTAAGCAGAGACACACTGTAACTGTTATTTTGACTTTCTGCCAGTAGCCAGAAAACTGTGAGACAGCAAGAAGCTGGATCCTCTTCTTCAGCAGGTAGAGCAGCTCTACTGAGCCCAGAAGTGAGGGTGAGCCCCCCAGGCAACCAAGTGAGAGGAATGTGTGTGTGTAAAGAGCAGAAGAGTAAAAGTGCAAAACAATGAGAAAAATTAATCCCACTCACTCTTCAGCAAGTGGTAGGCACCAAACAGGAGAAAAGGGCATTCAGGGAGTAAAGGAAGAATAGGGCAAAAAACTGTGATTTAAATAGCCATAAGGGAGCTTTTATTTTTCTGCAGCTCCTCCCCTTTGCTTACAAGATATAGTCCCAGTGGTGTTTTATGCAGAGGGAGAGCTCTGAGAGCTACTCTGTTTTTAACACTCTTCTGAATCACTAGTCTCTACGTGCAGATCCAAATGAACCCAAACAGGGGCCTCAAGATCCTTTGCAAATGCACAGTTTACAAAAGAAAATGTTTGCAGTACTCACACAGTCAGTGAGGTTAACTGCAAGGCAAATTATTCACAACTCAGTCACAAAATTAAATGCAGTAGTCAAAATACACTGCTGTGGAAAATCAATACGTATCTTTTCTGAGGGGAAAATAAAACACATCTATAATACAGCACGGTAATAAAGAAAGAGCACCAGACATTGGTCTCTATAGCCGGATGTGCTGACCATTCACAAGTGAAGGCAATTACTATACAAAGGGGAAAACTTTTATGATGTTTTGAGCTCTGCGGATGTGTGACCAAACTTAATGAAGCATTGGATTATTTAGTGTGTTAATAGAGAAACAGCTGGGTGCACCAGATTCATATTTAATTAGGAAATGGTGTCAAGACTCTGTGCCTGAAGCCACTGAAAAATTATCTGTACAGTGAATTTTGTATAAATTGCACTACAATTTCCAGACTTTTCCCTCACATATTTTAAAAGCGACATGACTAAGAAGAATCCTACAAAGACTAGCAAGGACTTCAATCACATGTTCAGAAAAATATACTGGAGGTTTCTGTTTGATTGCAGGATAGTCTTATCACCTGAGTGGAGAAAGTCTGCTGCCTGTATAAGGAGGGGTACCTTGTTGGAGAGGTAGGGAGGAGCAACCCCCAGGACCAGCAGTGCCAATTCAGCTAACTGAGAGGCTTTCAAGTCCTGTGGTGACAAGATGATTTGGAGCTTGGTGACAGCGGCCAGGGGCACCAAGGGGAGCTACAGATAATGCCAACACAATCTTCTGTGCCTCACTTTGCCTTCTTATTTTCTATAGTTCAGTCTCCAGTTCAATAATAAAGATTCTTAGCAATGTCTTAACTTACCCAAATATCATAAGCTCAGAGGACGTTTGTTCTACTAAAGCAGGGTTCCCAATGCTTAGTTTTGACTGCTTCCTTTTCCACCCCTGGCATGGCCCTACTGTAAAGGTCTAAGATCAACATCAGATCCTGATTCTCACCTGTGGCACCTCCTCTGCCTTCTCATCTATGTTTCCAGGCCACACCTGTTCCTTTCCTCACTTTACCTGTTTCTTTAGCCCCAGCTTTCTCCCGACCTCAGTTTCCTTCTAGTTTCTCTCCTCAGCACAGCTCTAAACTACTACCTCTTCATTATTTCACTGATGCTGCTTCCCCCATATGCCACCCAGGCCTGAAGAAGATAAAGCCTGTTGCTCAGGGCAGAGCTTTCACTTTCTCAGTGCCCATGCCCAGTACCAATGTGATTTCTGATTGCTGGGAAAAACAAGGCCACGGACCAGAGCATGTTCAGTACAAGTAGAATTATGGGTGGTTTATTTTCTAAGCTCGACGTCTGTGCTAAGCTTGTGTGAACTGAGGCTTTCCAACACTCAAATCCTGTTCAAATTTCAGAAGATTTTTCACAGGGAGGAAGTCAAAAGCACTTTCCTGACCCTCTAGCATTCCCTTGCCAAATTCTATTCCAAAATCGAGTCATCTCATCTTCTTAGTGAAACAAGTCACGAGTCTTTTCATTTTATCCAGCACAGTAGTGCCTGTCACCATTTCGTCTTCATTCTTGGAAATAAATGAAACATAATTGTATTGATATTCTTCTAAAATTTCTGCTTAAAGCCAACACCTGCCTTAAAAGTGTGTCTGTCAAGTAAAGTTGACAGACCTCTAAACAACTGAAAATGAGCCTTGTGATGGACAGAGATGATTCACGTCTTTCAATATATCTGGGAGATTGCCACTGAATTTCATTCAGCCCTAGATGCTAGGTGTCTAAATCACTTTGTAAACTTGCTCACCATCTTTACCTGAGCTTTATTTCTCTTTGGAGATTTTATGGTATGTATGTGGGCTGTGACTACTACCTCCTCACTGGAAACAAAGAGACAGATTATGGAGTGCATGTCTCCTTTCTGCAGTCTACTTTAAAGGGTGGATATCTCTAAGCCATAAAGTCAGTGACAGTGGCCTCCCAGAGACCCCTCATCGCACCCTAGGACAGTTGTGCGCAGACCCTCAGGGAGCCTACATGATCAGATCTATCTCCTCCAGGACCTATTAACTGCAGCGTATGCATCATCTGTCTACAGTTATAAAACCTCTGCCTGAAAAAGAAACAGAATCGGGACTAAAATCCACAATATACTAATGGTCCAACATGCTAATTAGCTGGATGGAAGGAGAAATAATAATAGAGAAACACCTGAGTCGGAAGCCAGCTGGGATAGAAGCACCCAGCAGCTGCTGGACAGGCTCAGGGCATGTCCCAGCCCAGGCCCCCGAGCAGGGAGTAACTGCACCCGTCTTTGCTATGGGGTCTGTTGCATGGACACTTGTGGCATTCAGAAATCGAGTGATATGGTCCCAAAGCATAATCCATAGTTCAGCAAGGGTATTTTACTCATTAGATTTTAAGCATATAGCATGTAGGGTGGGTTGATTTTTTCCATCCAAAATACAAGTTATAATTTTCTCTTGGTCCCAGCAGACCACAACCCATATTCTAAAAATAGGGCTTCTTCAAGTTTCTCAAACAACTATAAAATAGGCCTATAAATGAAATGATTGCCGAAGTAAAGTAGCCTTCTGAGAAAGGCTCCTTTCCCAAAAGTATTTCATGCATATCTATTCTTAAAGAAAACATCCAGAAAAAAAGTGTTCTCCAGTCCTCTACCGGGATATGAAAGGCACCACAAATTCTGATTTTTCTGTGAATGCAGTTTACCTGCGGCATCAAAAACTACCTGGAGTAAATAACCTTATTATGGACAAGGAAAACTGTCGTAATAGGCTGTGTGGGAACTTCAGATGAACAAATTTGCCTGAGGGGAAAAAAAAAGTCACCCTTAAGGAAACTGAATGAAGATTGGAAATTGAAGCAGAGCTGGGCAAGCATACACTTTGAACTCTCTTGAAAGCACAAGAGGGGGAAAAATAACCATTAGCAAAGCCCAAGAAATACATTAGAGGAATTTGCTTATTACTGGAGAAGTCACTGAAGCCATTTGTCAGCTGACATGAAGCCTGCCAGGACCCTAACGCACCGTTAGCTACTCTGTGCCTTTAACTGACTTACAAGCGATTGGGAGATTCTAGCAACAGTGGGTGAGCAATTTTTTCAGTGAAAAATATGCTGTCATTTCATTGGTATCATTTGTTTTACAGTACAGTAACCTCGGAGTTTAAACAATGCTCAGGCTACAGCAGGCATGAGACTGCAGGCACAGGAAGGTTTGGGGTTTGTTTTTGTTCAAACAGATGCAGCCATACTCAGGCTCAGAGTATTCGGATCTCTTTTCCCGTTACGCTTTTCCTTCGTAATAACCGCTTTACATTTTTTTTAAAGTACAGCAATAAAAACGGAAATTCCATAAAAGCCGTCTTCTTTTATATGAAAGTAAGGGGGGGAGGGGGAACCACAAAACCATATGGAAGTCAATTAAATGCTGTATTTGCTCAGAAAAAAAGGGACTGTGTATTTCCTGAATGAAATTTGTTTTCATTGTCCTTTTGTGGGTAACTGTTTTAAGGAGATCATATACAATGTCAGTCCTCGTTCATGACTTTTCAAAATAAAAGACTGCATTCTGCAGGTACACAGTTTTACAGCTGAGGATAACTCCTTAAAATCTTTGCTTCATGTTTACGGTGATGTAACTGGAAGCAGCCAATGACCTGTTATGATTTGAGCAGAGCAGCTCCTATATAATTCTCAACAGTTGTATAACAGTAGCTGTATAATTTATATTAGTAACTGAAAATTAATCTTAATGGAAAAGGCAAATTTAAAAAAACCAAACTGTTTTTAGATGTTTGACTTTTTTTTTTTATCTCCACAAATACAATATGCATAAGTGGACACTTTGGGACAGCATTAGATATAGGGACCTGATGAAGAAAATCTGTCAAGAAAACATTACTTTCAGTCTTATCCATTATTGAAAATTGCACATATCTCAATGCACTAATTCTTCCTTATAATTTTTATTCACTGGATGCTAGACATGCAGTGTTGTATTAAATATTCAGTATTTTTAGGTTTAAGGTGATTTAAGACATAAATGAGTCACCAGAATCACTCTATTGCTTTCGCATTGTCCTTTCTTAACCTTTACACTTTCAGACAGTATTAATCCTTTGGGGCTCAACCAATAAAATTTTCCATGCAGTCACCTAGCACACAGTTAATTGTTTCAAAAATAATATGATAATTAATTAATACCTGCTGATGCTTAGATGTTCATTAGAAAGTTCTCATAAATTAATGTATACCTCATGAAGTGCAATATATACTGTAATTGTATCTTACTGTCTATAATAAGTATCTAGGAGAAAAGGAAGAAAGGCAAATATTTATCCCAAGGAAATCACAAAAGGGGAAGAAGAAGAGGTAGCCTGCAGGTTTTGACATGCAGTTTTAATTTACCTGCACGGGATTAAATTCATATTTTGATGACAACAACTGTAGATATTATGTAAGAGTAAGAAAGGGAACTAACAACATAGGACTACAACTGATCGAAAGCTGGAGGAAGTGTTAACATAAGGAATACTGTTTTAGATTAGAAAGACTCATTGTCGGCTTTTTCTACAGTATCTGAAGTGCTCAAATGACATTGCTTTTTATTCTGCACAAGTAAAAGGAATCTGTGCTTCATAATTCTATTTGAACAAATACTCTGGCATGTTTTTAAAATACACAAATAACTGCTTATTACTAATTTCCAAAGTTGGATTCCTTAGCCATTAAATTATCTCTATATCCAAATGAGCTCAGAGATAGGACTTGTGCGTTGCTCCAGTTTTCATATACAATGTTGAAAGAAATGTGCAAGTACAAAATCCTCTGCATATTCTGTTAAATACAGCATCCCAAGCAAAAAAAAATAGTTACAAACATTCAAAACAGATTAAAAAACTGAGATAAAATGATATGGAAAAGATTCATCTTGAGACATTGAATTCACTATAGTTATTTACAAATTATATAAACTGATAACTTCTTCCTTCTCAATGTCTGTCTTTGGATGCAATCATCTAAACACATATAACAGGCTCTCTTTAGAAAAGTTGCAAGAGTAGAATACAAAGCCAGGAACTTCAGACAAGGAACGTATGTGATTTACTTTATAAAATGGAAGAATCTGAAAATCAAAATGTTTTAGACTCTTCTGAAGGGTGGGGAAAGTAAGTCTTAAAATAAACAAATATCCAAACTGAATCATTTGCCAACTTAAAGGGCTTACATTAAGGCATATATCTAGGTGCACTGGTCACATAATACGAACAGAAGTACCAGCAATAGGGCCCAGAGTTATATTAACTGTGAGTCATGCCATTGTTTCAAACATGCTCCACTGCACGGGAAGATCAGCTGAGCAAGCCGGAGGAGATACTACTGGAAAAGGGAACACATTTAGAAGAATTTATGGCCATAGTGAAACTCGTCGATTGAGACCTGATTTAGGAGCACTTCTGGTCTCCTTGCTGACATTAAGCTCTCAGCAATATCTATAGCTCCAGCCATGAGTTCCCTTTGTATCACCTCCCGGAGGTTAGCTAAATCCACCCCAGCAGAAAATGCCCTGCTCACAGATATTCTTACCTCAGCTGCTTCTCAGCTGGATCCTAGAAACACCATTTTGCTATGCACAAATATTTCAGCAGTCATCAAACTCTACCTGGGAAAGAATACTACAGTACATTCAGTACTATATGCTACCTATACGACCGCAGGCTGGGTAGCTCCTAGATCCTGACTTTTTGTAGTGACTTTGACAAAAGCCACTGTTTAAGACCTAATTTTCAAGATATTCCTAATCTCTGTTTTGTGAAAAGAATTTCTGTAAGAAGACTTTGTCTAGCAGTTCAGACACAGCTAAAATCCCTTTAGGAAGAGATAATCGTCATCTGTACAGAAAACCAAGTCTTCTCGGGAGACAAGGCACCGGCGTGCCCCTGCAGTGCGCATGCTACGGTTGGAAGTCCCAGCTCTACAGAGTATGCTTTGACAGGAGTTAACTGCTGCAGCAAGACCAAGAAGTTTGAAGCAGGTTAAAACATCTCATTAAAGCTCTTAGTACATTCTCTGATTCCCCAATAAGTGAAATTTACTCTCAGCACGCTGTTCTTTTCACTTTTTTCAATCAAGCTGAAAGTTTACTTTAAGTTACTAAAACACTGATTTTTTTCAGGTTTTCTTTCTGTGTTTTCTGTTAGAAACATAACTACATTCAACAAAACCACCGTAAATTAATATTCAGTTGCTATATTTATGCACTTAAAAACAGAAAATGAAAATAAGAATTATTAAAGAGATGGTAGCTAAATAATGTATCATATATCCATGTGTGTGTGAGAATTCTCCATGTTTCATTAGATTATATAGAAAATAATGAACATTACATGTAGGAAATTAAGCTGTGGCTTTTAAACTGCATAGATGCACGAGGAAACATCAAGACTTAAGTTATGTGATATAGCACAAATTGATGTCTTGTTCTGTTCACCTCCTGTCACTGGCCACCATCAGCCTTCACAAAAATTAGATAGCCATCACTCAACTTGCTGGAGCAACATAATTCAATACAGCAGAAAACAGCCTGACAGCTAGAGGGAAACCATTATTGAAAAGGTGGACAAGCTGAATGAATTGAGCAAAGAGTCTGGCAAGCACCAGTGCTGACCCCAGGCAGGAGAAGAGAGCATGGGGCCTGGAGCAGCAATGGGAGCAGCAGGTGAGGAGGGAGCAGGAAAATGTCCTCTCCATGCAGGAGCATTATTTCTGCTTAGCTTTGCCATCAAATACTACTTTGGAATAATACTATGTATTTGCTGGTATTCTTGCCAGCTTCAGACTATCTCTGAAGCAAGGTTAAAGGTCAAAACAACAGAGTATAAAGTACTGGTAAATAAAAGCTTACGTCCTCAAGGGATTTTCAGAAAAGCATCAGCGAAGAATGTATTAGCAAGGAAAATGAGAACACAGTAAACTGCATAAAACACTGTAAATAGAAAAGAATCTTGTGAATGAGTTTTAAATTGTTAGGCTTATACGTACGCTCTCTCTTCTTCACTGCCAAGTATTTAAACACAGGCTTTCAGAATACAGAACGACTGTTACTTGTGTGTAAGCTTTAAGCCCACACCTTTGCAGTTAAACTGGGTGAAGATATACAGCACTCACTTTGCTGAGATCTTATATGCTATTTTTCAAAATGAGAGAAAAATCTAATTAAAATCAGCTAACAGTAGCTGTTAATGTAACGTCTGTAGACAGATTAGTACCTGGAAGTGACAAAAAAGTTACCTTTCACGTTGTGATCCTTGCACTGGAACACGTCCTCAACACAGTTGAGCAAATGTTATGAAGCACAGTGTAATGAATGCACGCGAGCAAGAGGGAACAGCATCTATGTGTATCCAAAATGCACACACCAAATAAATGGGGACGCCTCAGGGTCATCTCTAACTCCTTTGTTTATATCTTTTCCACCCAATTGTTCACTCTGGCTCGTCTGTTAGAAAGGACGGGATGTAACCCAACAGATGACTAACTGTGTACAATTAAACCCATTTTGTTGCTTAACCCCAGCAACTGCCGTATGTTATTTCTGAATCTTAAGGACCCTTGTCTTTAGCTATCTTTCTGAAGTGACCCCAAGTATTAAAAAAAATATCTCTCCACTCTTTCCTTAAGCTACACAACAATTTGCAGCAAAAGACAAAGACCACCTTCGTTATATAACTGGCTGCAACAAACCAAAAGCCTCGTAACCGTAACAGTAGTTTTGTTCAATGTTTAGTTAAAAGTCACTCTTTCAAAGCATGCTGAAGTCAATAAGAACTTTTTCAATTATTTCAGTGAGCTTTGGGTAAGACACAACTGTTTTAGGTTACTGACTTCTATTGCTCCATGGGCTTCATTTAATACTCAGAAAGAAATACTAAAAGTTACTGAATAATCATACACCATGTAAACAGTGATGTACCCTAAAACACAATACTCAGCTGGTTTCCATCTCAAAGCTCAGAAGCTTATAATAATGCAAAAGCCAGGTGTATGGCACTGACCCAGATTTACAGTGTCAGATCTAACTTCAGTAAAACAGCCCAGCATGTATTTTATAGCAAGGTTATAAAATTTGATATGAGAAGTGGTAATGGCAATCTTCAACATCTCAAATGTATTTTGCAGGGTTTCGAAATTAATATTTTTTTTCCATTAGATGGTTTTACAGATGGACCGACCATAAAACCAGCATTCTTGTACCATTATGTCCATCGCTATCAGTTTTTTGGTAAAGCATGCCATTGCCACTAAAAATGAACTATTATTTTTACACTGTTATCTATAATACCATATTCTGACTATATGCTTGTTGTAGCACTGATTTCACCCAAGGTTTGTAATTTGATGAGCCTTCAGGGTCACAGATCTACAAACCTTTACTTCATCTGCATACACACCCTCAGAAAAGGGGGCTTTAGACTTCTGTCAGGCTTCCTGATAGCTTGCAATAGAAATAACAACTGAAAGCACCCACCTGCATTGGATATCTAAATCCATTTTAAAATTTGGTTGAACCTTTAAATGCAAAAAAAGTAATGCTTTTGTGCCTATTAATTCTTAAAATGCTTTTACTGTCATGATTTACATCAAAGAATTGCTCAAGCATTCCTGTGGTTATGGTTCCCTGCTCTGTCTGAAGATTCAAATGGACAAAGAAAATAGTGCTCGGAAAGCAAGGTCTAAAGATAAGATTGTCCATTAGTGTCTGTCCCAGTTCCTCCTGCAGCAGACAAATGTTTGACAATAAAGAGAAAAGTAATTCCAACAGTATTTCAAACAAGACATTGCACAGTAAATGTGGTTCAGGTCTTAACAAAAAGATTAGCTGCCTGAGAACTTTCTCTTTTCTCACTTACAGGACACTAAAAAGGTTACATGTATAACAGTTTCACTGTTTTTTGAAGCACTTTGCCAAGACCGCTGCTGACCATCAGCCAGCGCTGCACAAATCATCAGGGCTTTACACAAGGACCTCGGTGGTGGTTCACCAACGGAAGTGCTGTATTCACACCTCGATATTAGCACTACAAACCTCTTGCATTTCAGGGTTTACACGCCTCTTCAGTCACTATCTATGTGAACGGTCAAAGCATGTTCACCAATAGGTAATTAAAGTCCCCCCAAACTGTCCAAATAACAAAAGATAAAGAATACGCTAAGAAACACTCTTCCATGAGTAAAAGAGGGGCTTGGGGACCTAATGTATCTCTTACAGCTAGAACTCTATGATGAATCTCATGACTGAAGAAACATTTCAGAGCAGAAGGAAATAAGGTTTTGCAGGTTTATAGATGAAATCAAATAATGCCAGGGATAGTGACTTTATGGTTTTTAGCATAATTCACATACAATGACCACTATTTTCCAAACAGGTTTGAGTATCCCATTCTCAAAACTGAGATTGTTCAAGGATATTTCAGAAAGTCACTTCAGCATACTCCTAACTACTTTAAAAGATCTTCCACATTTACTTTACACTTGCTCGTATCTGCTGTCTCACAGAGTTTAGAACTGCATAACCTATTCTGACAGTCAATGCAGTTGTACTGAGTTGTCACTCCTTGCCTCTGAAATACTGCAGCTCTGAGATAGGCAATTTGTAATTACCTTTGCTCAAAATAGTCAATGCCCTAAGTGGGGAGAAACTCATAACTCCTAATATAACACAGAAAATCACCCCCTCTTCTGTCATACATCTGCTTTCCACTGGCAGACTGCATCTCACTGCACAAATATAAAATTGAGACAGATGAAGATCTCCTCACTGTCCTGAAGGTGATACAAATTACCTCAGGTTCTAGTGAGCAAGCTGGAATTTAACACGCCAGCATGAACAATGAACTATTGTCTGTACAGTATCCTATACATCTATTGTTTTTCAAAGTAGGTCCAAAATTTGGAAGTCACTGTATGGAACTGTACACAAATGATTCAGTCAAGCACCTTAATCTCTTCACATTGAAATCTATCACAAGACTGTAAGCTCTTCCCTAAAAGCGCAGCTATTCCAGCCATATAATTTCAGCTTTTCATGTCTCTGGGTACAAAGGGATCTCTCTTTAAGGTGCTGCAGTTTACACCTCTTTGTACAGATAAGGGGCTTGAAAAAGTAACATACATTTAAAGACAGGTAAAGTATCTGTGGGACTTCTATTGCCATCATTACAAATAAACATTTATAAGTAAATGGGTTGGCAAGATCTGGCCACATTACTATAAAGATGCAAATCATTATCCTCAAGGCTGCTGCATGGAAACAAGGCAAAGACACTGGAGTTTACAATTTTTACATATCCTATTTTTAAATGACTCTAACAGTCATCAAAGGCCTCTGAAATCTGAAAATGTGGAATTTCTCTGTTTACCCAAAGCACGCATTTGATACGGAGGATCACAAGTTTTTTCATGATGACCACGTCATCTGCCACTGGCAAAGCCATCTCTTGGGTCAGAGGACAGTTTAGTCTCCAAGCTTATCTCAGTCACTGGCCTTGCTGTGATCTCCAGCATGGTATTAATTGGTTCCAGTTGTAGTGTGGACTTCCGAAATATCAACATCTGTTCACAGCAAGACCACACACTTCTCCTACATAGGCCATCACATTGCTAGTTATGACTGATCTGGACTTAAACAGAACCATGACCTCCTAGAAGTAAAAAGCTCTATTCAGTTCTCGTTAGTTTGACTTTCAATTAATTACTGATTCCCATTAGTTCCATTTAAGTTTGCATCTTTAACTTCTAATTTTCCTTATTTAAATTTTTTGTGTGTTATTTTTTTCTTGAGATGTGTTTTTGAAGGGATTTTTCTTAACACATTCTCTGAGACTATCTTTAAGCACAGTTAGGAAGATAATTAAAGCACCAGACAAATAATAAAGGATTCAACTAAGTCAGGAATATCCCAAACCAATGTAATTAGCACTGATAAATGGTGTATGATTTTAAACCTTATTTGGATACTAATACAAAGTTAAAGTCAGGCTTTCTTAAGAGCTGTTTGACTAGGAACTAAGGGGCTGCAGAAATCCAACTGTATGCCTTTTTGTGCTATATAAATGCTTTGATCTGCAGACAGAAAAAATGGATGCATGTACAGCAGATGTACAAGTGAATGGTATCTTCAGAAATATGATTATAGAGACCAAGTAGCAGAGATATTCCTGAAGTGGTGGTCTGGAAGTTTCTGTAGGGGCACCGACCTTCTGAATTGGAATAAGTGGACTCCTCTCACTAAATTCTCTTGAAAATCCTGTTTCACTGAAGGTTTTTAATAGGCTATGGTCTAATGACAGTATTTAGGGAGAGCTGAATTTCATTCCAAACCCACAAAACAAAGTTTCACTGGTACAGAGGATGTAACTTGAAACAACAGGTTAAATTATGTGATGTTAGAATTTAAGAATGACCTGTTTTTTCTTCATTTGAAGCTGTCAGAATTATAAAGACTATATTTTTGTAGAGCTTGTCATACTCTTTAAACCACTTAAGAATCACTGAAATATTTTAAAAAGATGAGGTTGCAGAAAAAAACCCCATTCTTATTTAATTTAAATACTGTGTTCTTCCTCATTCTTCAGCACAATTCACCAAAATGAACAGGCCCCAAATGGAATTCCTACATAAAGTGAAAATCTCCACTTTGCCTGCAAAATTATTAGTATTCTGTTTCAGCTGGCTTTTGCCATATTTAGCAGGATTTGAGGTCACTATTAGCTTGATTACAAAAGCACGAAGTCATTAATATCCATTAGCTGATAGAATCTAGAACTCCATGCATCAAATTATCTTTTTCTTTTTTTTTTCCCTCAAGCGATCACAGCAATTAAATTCAACCCTGATAAACTGGAGCGAGGAGAAAAGAGAACGTTGATAGTAAAGACTCATTAGGAAATAAAATGCCTTATTAGAACAGCCTGGGCTGTTCAGATTGGAAGACTTTGACTCATTAGGGCAGTTGGGTGGCCTCTAGCTAAAATTGATGCAGAGTTTCCAGGAACTACCATAACAGTTACAATGGGGAATTCTGCTGCACCTCTTTTTCTACATCGTGCCCCACTACAGACATCTGCTGTACCTCTCTTTCCACACCATATCCAACTGCAAATATTTTCTTTCCCTCAATGACCTAGTTTTCCGGATTAAGCTGAAGCGTAATGTCTCTTAGTCTCCTAAGTAATCATCACAGAGTAGGCAATATCTACTGATTTGTACAGGGAAGTTTAATTATTTGCTGCCTCTGGAGCACATCAAGGAAATCTGCTTTCTACAAACAAAATATGGGCAGGGAATACAAAAAAAATTTTCCGCTGTCAGTTTTGTTGAACAGTACCTATGATCCCATTTACAGGTGTGAACACATCAGTCAGTGCAATCTCCCAGAATTCTTATAAAAGAGTGTATTTGAAATGATCAGGCTGCGATATAGAGAGTCCCAATAAAGCATGGGAACACAGCAGTTCGAACAAATGATAAAGGTATACAAATTCAGGTATTCACTTGTCTAAACCTTTTGCTACCAAGTAGAATCTGCAAGTCTTTCTGAGACATCTAGGCTATTTACACAGTGCTTGTGAAAAAACAGGCATGTCCAAGAAGCAGACTGAGTGATCCACATATTGAACTTCCAACAGCCTGGGGTGTGCCTAAAGAAATACTTCAGAGAGGACCATGTCCAATGACTGAGACTCAGGTAAATGGCTCAGAAAAGCCTCCATTTTCCTGAGATCTTAATAGGATTTGTGAATTAAGCAAGGCTTACACTTTTCTGTCATAGTCAAGGTGGCAAAGGTAAGATGATGCCTACCTCTGTACTCTGTATGTTGAAAGGACTTCCGTGTTCCTTTTCCCACTATTTCCTTGACCTTGTACATTAAACAGGCACAAAGTAAACAGGCCTGAAAGCAAGACTGGAAGTCAGGGCCCACCTTTCTCAAATGAGGGACGGACTCAGTGAGATGAACTAACCCATATTCTTCTCCAGATCTTCCATTATTGACAGTGAAGTGATTCCAACCAACAGAATAAGACTAACCTCACTTTACATTTGCCCATAGTCCGATGATTTCAGCTCTCCTGCATGAAGGACGAAAGGTGGGTTTGGCTCCCTAAGCAGGAGGCAGAACTTCAGACTCTTCCTCTAAGGTGTCTGTAACCATCAGACTCTTGGAAGGGGATGCATGCCAATTTTCACTAATTTTTATTTAAAACAAAACCCCCCAAAGGTGGTCAATGTATTTGCATTAAAAATGCAGAATGCTTTTTTAAGAGCTTCTGATTGGTGGGAATACTTTCTGGTCCATCAGAAAGCCCACAGGCTCTGCTGCACAGGTTTTAATCTCTGGCCAGTCTCAGGCAGAAGAATAGGACAGTTTGGGCATGTTCCCGAGCCAAAAGCCGTGTTTCTAGTGGGCTCTAAAGTTACACTGAGACATCTGCTGAATTTAAGGTACTGAAGGCTAAGTAAGGTGTCAGGAGATGTTGGGTTGAAAGACTTCAGCCATCCTGCTGTAGACACTTACATTCTTTATTTGATCTAGCCTGGCATGCCTTTCAATCTTCTGTGGAAAAAATTCCTTGCCTGACAAAATCCACCCATCATGATGTTTTATTAAGAACAAACTGAAGGCTGTTTCCTTACTTTCACTAAGAATCTGACTTTACTGCTCATTTATGTGCACACTTTCAATTCTCTCTCTCCACTGATTTCCCAAGCCAAATCAACCTGGGGAGAAACTTATGGGTCTTGATTCTATGTTCAATTTCAGCAAGGAATTAGTGTTTTATTTTGCTAAGGGAGAGATTAAGAGAGTATTTCTGTGTTGAACTCTGCTAATCCACATTTTTTCATTTATGATATATAAAAAACAATTCTTAGGAACTTTTTCATTCATCTTGTTCAGAGCAGAACTCATCTGTAATCCACAACACACTAAGAATGACACAGAATTAATCAACGGAATTTCTTTACTCCAGTTCCACTTAGCCTTTTAATTAAAACAAAACTTTTACTCAAATGGAATAAAAAATTTTAAAAATAAAATTACCATATTAGTCATTCTAATTTCTTTTGTAGAATGCTGTGAACATTCCTCATCACTTGTAGAGATGCACCTATAAAGCAGACTTTGGAAATTTCATCTTTATCTAAGTTACTGACTGTAAAGGCAAATAAGTCTCTTCCCTTTTTCGTTGAATACAGGAACTTTGTTCAGTTTTCCCCAGTGTCTGGGAAAGTGACTGAAAAGCACATTCAAAATTTAACTTCCTTAAGCTAAAGCTAATATTTCTTTTAATAAGGTTCACTAACCATCACAAGAGATGCCTAGACAGACTGTTAGGCAGAAAACCTGGTATAAAAAATATGAGAGAGAGAGAAATAAACAATCCTCGCAGTTGAAATCTCTTTTCCCCAAAAATAAGAAGTTTAAAACTTGGTATGAGCATAAGAATGGCCTTATTTGGCAAGAGCAGAAGATCGCCTACTCCACTAACCAGTCCCTAACAGAAGCTAAAAGAGGATGCTCAAGAAAGTATGTGGAAAAAAAAGCAAGTATACGTAACATCCCTTCCTCATACTTATATCTGCAGTTGCCAAAGATTATCAGCTGAAGAACTTTAGCCAGATATATTTTTTGGGTAGTTAGCAAACTTGGGTGAATTTATTGTTTATGAGCTTGTTCGGTGTCCTCTTGACCTCATGTAAACTTTCAGCATCCACATCCTCCTGCAGCAAGTGGTTCAACAGTGCAAATACCAGTTGCATGAAAAATTACCTTGTTTGTTTGTTTGTTCAGAGCCTGGCTTCTGTAGCTTCACTTGCGCCCTTCTAGTTATTCTATTGGAAGAGAAAGAGAATGGCTATTACCTCTCCTTAAGCCACTGGCATTCGCTCCATGCCATTCTTGATTTCACAGACTTTTTTCAGTCATGTATTTTGCAGAGTGAAGTTCACTTAGTCATTCCTTCTACAGCAATCATTTCATATCTTTGATCATTCTCGTTTTGTTCTCAGCAACTTTTCCATTTCTACTTCATCCTTTTTTAGATGGAAAGACCAGACGTGCACAAACTATTCAAGATGTGTATTTAAGACAGCACAAACTGGTACAATGGCATGGATGGTGAAATTTTGCTACTTCCTGCTCTATTGCTTTCCCAATAATTGCTAATTTTTAGCTTGCCTTTCTTACTATGTTGAACACTGAGCTGACATTTCCATACTATTATTGAACATAATCTGAAGGTCTTATTCCTGAGCAGTAATGACAGACCATTTCATTTAATGTGTGAAGTTAGGGTGATTCTTTGTATGTGCCTTTTTAAAAAATTTATTTGTGAAGAATTTCATCTGCTATTTCTTTGCTCAGCTGCTCAATGGCATTATGTTCTCCAATTTCTTCAGTCATCCCTAACCTCAATAACTTCACAGCACACATAACTTTGTCAGGTAATTTCTCATCCCTTCTTTGCATCTTTTATGAATATGGTTCTAGCACCAAACCCTGCAGAACTTCACTGATAATGCCTATGCCTATTCACCACAGGAAGTGACCATATATTCCCAATTCTTTTTTTAACTAACTGCATGTCAAAAAAGGTAAGAGCTCTTAGTTTTCATGCTATGGTATGGCTGATTAGTTTCTTCAGAAGTTTTTGACTAGGAAGCATGTTGGAAACCTTCTGGAAATCTAGGTGGACTTTATCAGCTAGATCTACCTTCTCCTTATGGCTCTGGACCCCTTCAAAGAACTCCAGAAGGCCTGGAAGGCTGGTCTTCCTGCTGAGTCAGCCCAAACACATCATGTTTCTGTTAATCTTCCCAGTACTGATGCTGCAGCCTCAGCTCTTCCTGCAAACTTGTTTAGAAACTGGTGTCATTCTTGGTGTCATGCAGTCCCCTGGTTCCATATCATGTTTAAGCAAGACGTTACATACCATTGCAGGTGATACTTTAGAATGCTGTAGAGAATAATAGCTGAACTTGTCAAGTTGTTATTGTTAATTTTGTGCATTTCATTCATAATAATGTTTTCTAGAGTCACACTGGATTCATACAGAAGTTCTTAGGAGTTCCTCATAGAGAAGGGCTCTGGCAGAAGCATCTCCTAGTGTTTTCCGTAGTACAAAGAAGATGAGAACAATCAGTGTAGCTTTTCTACTACATTATCTTTTTTGAACACTTCTTTTACATCTTGACCACCTGTTGGCTTTACAGACCAATGGAACTATTATGAGCAGCATTACTAGAACTCTAATATTACTTGCAATTATTTTAATTTTACTTCAAATAGTGTACCTGTGTGTGACTGTGTGCAAATAAGGTATTCACCTGCCTTCTCAGGAAGGCAAATCCAAGCCCAGTTGGTAAACTGACCTTCAGCATTACTCCCTGATAACAGCAGAGCAGTCACAACTGCCATTTGAACTGCAGATTTATTTTTCTCAGCTGTTAGCACTTATTAATGTTGGCTCATTTGAATCATTATCTAGCAGGATTCTACAAACAATCAAGTGATTTTTGGTGTGAATAAGACCTAGAAATTTTGCCTAGGATCAGCTTTACCTCTGTGCAGTGGCCCAGCCAATGTTGTCTGAACTGTCCTTACAATGCCTTGCTAGGGCTTATCTTTATGGTCATGTGCATATCCTCTGCATGAGAATGAAGTACAGCTCAAACCACAAAAACCCAGTGAATGGCAAATAGGCTTCCAAATTCCTTACATGTTAATAATTTAAATTACCACAATAAATTGAATTATTATATTGGGGAAAAAAATAGTGCTTTTATCTACAGAAGGATAATACGAGATATTTTGGCTTGGGCTGATATTTTGTATTTCCCTAAAGAAAGAGGTTTTGCAAAGTTTATTGCAATAAAAACATTCTCCAGAATTTTTGCTCTTAATTTTACTGAATCAATTATTTTTAACTATCTTATTATTATGATGTTGTGCTGAATAAAAAAACGTATGCTTGACCATAAGCAAGGCCAAATCAATGCATTTTTACTGTACAAACCAACCAAAGTGTCAAACTACATCCCCAGCTATAATGGGCATTTCAACCAAGCATGGTACATTCATGCAGCAATGCAGACCTTGGCCTTGGTGAATAGCACATGAAATAGCACATGCAGCTCCAACTCAAAAGAGGGACAAACAGCAGTGATGTACATTGCTGTTTCTCTTGGGGTCTATGTTTCCTACAGTCATGCCAACAGAGCTAGCCAACATTTATCCCTGGCAGAGATAAGGAAAGAGGGTAGGCATAATGAGCAGGAGACTTATTCTTGGAACATACTACAAATGAGTCTTTAACAGACAATTCCGTCCTTGAAGGATATAGATGTTTTTAGTTTTGACATGAATTTCTCATCAGTGTAGTCTATTTCAAGCAAAATAGTAATAACAGACGTGATTCAAGTGGGGGCATTCCATTAGGCATCAAAAGATCAAACACATTTTAAAAATACGGGATTATTAGCAACTAGAGATCTGTGAAATCAAGACTGCAGTTAAGGACGGTGTGGTTATTATTTGCTATCTGTATTCCAGTATGTTTAAAATGAATATTCAAAGTCTTTTCCATTCCAAACCTCTGATCTTCCTTTCAAGTACAGCAAGCGATCTTGAAATCCTGCAAGAACAGTATGAATCATATAGGATTATCAACTGGCCCAGCCATGTTTTTGAGTTCTGAATCATCAGCAGAAACCTGCTCCCTTCTCCTTTCCACAAGTCACATGAACTTTGACTTAAAAAGTGAAGGGAGAAGCACGACTTGAGTCTCAGAAAATAAATACAGGTTAATCTGATGGATGGGATTATAGTACTATAACTGTATGAGAACAAAAAAAAAAGAAGGAAATGCTAGATTTTTCCAGCTACATATGCCTGACTCCGAATGTAAAAAAATTCAGGGTTTCAGTGGATGCAGCTCAGCTGAGACTGATCTTGAGATTTATTGGGCACTGAGGGGGACATACAAGCAGCCTCTGTAGAAGCTCTCTCTCCGGTATATTTTTTTTTTTCTCAGTAAAATATTAGTCCAATCTATAGGTTATAAGCCTCAGAATCAATTACCATGCTTTCACTGGAGGACTACAGACTATTTATTATTCAGAGCCTGTCCTTGTTTTATAAAGCGCGTAATCTGAGCTGCATAAAACACAGAGTGCTGGAAGATATGTTTTATATTTGTGGCCAGTGAATCTGGATCACATCTTTTAAATATTAATTTCACTTTCTGGTGTTTTCAGAATGGGATCATTATAATACTGATTGACAAGTCTGAAATTCTAAATATGCACATGCAGACAATTTCCATGTATATTTACATTAAAAAGGAATCCAGGATTTATTGAAGATCAGGACTAACTTTTGCATTACAGTGGGAAAATCAAAAGATTATAAAGCTTGACCTTAACCTCATGGAAGACTCCAGCTTTGCATTTCTATGTGAAGCTCGTTTAAACAGGTGCATCTGTGTTTTTAAAGCAAGACAGTATTGCTTTTCTTAAGAACTGTAGAACATAGTTCTTATCTCTCTGATTTTTTTTTTGTTATCTAAAGTTAATAACATCCACACAGTGCATTTAGTTACCAAACATTACTATAAAGTATCCAGCCTTATTCTAGGAAGATGAAGCACCACAATTTCCCCTCAGGGCCACAAAAACAGATTGCAAGGTTTGAGTCATCAACAGCCCTTCTGTTCACACGACTCTTTCTATGAACTATTTCAAGTTAACACAGCTCATGACGCCTTCCTATCTTCCTGTCTCCAATACTTTGAACTCTCATGGAGATTTCTGGTATAAGACTAACTTATCAAGCAGGGAAAAGAACAGCTGCTATTTATTTCATTATAGCTCTCTCTTGTGTTCTGCATTTGCAGGTGGTGGAAGGAAGTAGAACAATTCTGCCAACAGCCCTTAGACCAGTGCACTATAGCTTGGTAATTATCAACATGGACACTTGGTCATTTAAGGAGTCCTAAGCACAACCAGACACAGACACAGCAGTGTCTTCTCAATCAGAAATTACACAGGTGCAATATGAATTACAAAGATACAATTTTAAAGGATTTCACAATTCACTGTTCTTCCTGCACAAATTCACAAGTTTAAGTGATTTTAAAGTTTGAAACTTTAAATAAGATTTTATTGAAAAAATTATGAGTTAAATATATTTATAATAAGTAATTTATAAAGCTCCCATCAATACCTCAACAGCAAATGACATATCTTGGAAGAATTAAATTCAAAATATAAGCTTTGTACATTTGCAGACAACCTTGCACTGTGCCTGTTACTAAACAGCAATAATCTTCAGCTGTATTTTCCATCACTTTTCTAATTTATTTATTATTTGTCATCACATTTGCAAGCACTTTCTAAAATTCAACTACGTGTGTTCTTACAATAATTACAATGATGATGGTTATATGGAGTTTTCATTTCTCAAGTCTCTTCTTTTCCTTATGTCCATGAGCCAAATTCTATCCTTTGGATGTGCATGAGCTACCCCCTTTTGACTCATTGAAAGCCATATATAATCAAGAGCAGATCTTGGTTCTTTTTTCTTGAAATGCTTTAAATTATAGCATTAAGCATTCAAAGATTATTTTCTCTTTATCTCTATGGATATTTCTTATTTTTCCCCTATTAAGACGTAAAAATATTTCCCAGCAAGAAGGGGTTTTGTTTTGCTTTTCTGAAAGTCCCAGATTTTTAGTGCGTTTCACACTAACTAGCTGAAGAATGGTAGTTACTCCCTTCATAATGTGGTTTGCATTAAGAGCCCTCTAATAACTGATTATAACCGAATTTTCTCCTCCCCTCACAGACATTCCATTCTGATATTTCCTAACTAAAACAGAACACATAGGCAGGTGATATAGACATTGTCTGCACAAAATCCTGCACTCGCTTAGCTAAAATATGTACATTTCAAGCCAATTTAGTTAAACTCATGCGGTCTGTGCTTGCACACATATTTTGATTTACAGATATATTAGAGGGAACTTTGCAAAAGTGGTCGGTTGGATTACAGATTCTTACTTAAAGAGTGTGGCCGAGATTGAAATTGGATCCAGAGAGAACATATTTGTAATATTAAATCCATTTTGCCCTATTGGAAAACAAAAGAGAAAACTGAGGTATTGATTGTGGAAATTTCTGTTCTAACAAAGCAAGCTGTCCCTTTCTATTCTTTCTTACAAAGTTCAGAGTATTATAAGAACTATCACGTAATCTAATCCTGCAGAAGTAATGTTTGCTATAAATCTTCTCAAGTTGTTCATTGGTGGTCTGCGCCTTCACTTTTACTGTGCAAAGCCAGCTTTCACAAAGAGCAGTATTTAAGGGCCTTTATCCTGATATTTCACATATCTGGCTTTCAGGCACTTATTCCTCCACAGACTCGTTTGTTAGGCTGGGGACTTTTTTAATATGTTCAGTCAGTAGGAATATGTTTCATCCTCTTTAGAAGCACGTGTTAAAAGTACACAGAAACTCGGGGATCACGTCACTTACACTTTAATTCAAATAAACTGATTCCCCCTCTCCGTATTGTAAGGGGCATGTACAAATGGAGTGGGTTTTCTTTAGCTTCTGATTAGTCACCAACCCTCTGTGCACCTAAGCTGTGCATTGTGTAGTCCACCATGGTAAGCAGGACCTTTGTGCTGCATGGTCTATGCTCTGCAAGCTGCAGCAGCCATCTCACTTTCCTTGCTCAGGCCAGCAGATGCAGCCTGGCAGGAGACTTGTCTCCCCCTTCTCTTAACATTTGCTCATCCAGTAATCTAATAAAATCCAATCTACCTGACACTTCTTCCTATAGGATGATTCTACCAAAAAAAAGTTATTCATTCACAGAATAGAAACAAAGATTTTTCTTCTGAAGGCTGTCAGAAGGATGTTCCCAATGCTCTCTGCTCCTGGCTCTGCTGCACTTCAGCAGAGACACTGATGGATATTCCCAGTCAAAGCAGCACAGCTACGGCACTCTTCATGGAAATGGGGCTCTGTGCGTTCAGACTGAGAAAAGCCTAAAGCTCACGTCTGTTTTTTCTTAGTGCAAGAACAAAATTTAAGCACAGTATTCAACTATTACACAAAAAGTAGAGACGTCCTCCTGTTGTAGTTTGAAAGGAAGAGAAAATATAGCTACATGTTGAAGTCACTGTGGTCAATGTGCTGTGAGATCTATTTGGAGCTTAGTCAAAGAACTAAAACCTTCTGGGGACTAAGGAAAATCCCTGAAAGCCTCAATAAGAAAAGGGACATAACTATTCAGTTCAGCTGGGAGGGAACCACTTTGAGGCATCCACAGTTACAGAATTTTCCACTTAAGTAAATCTTTGAGGGAAAATGTAAATATTTCTGTCACTGACTAAAAAGTGAGGTAAAATTGTTTGGATTATTGTCTTGAATCCCTGGGTCCTGATCCAATGTGTGATCTCACTATTAATATAGTGCCTTTCAGCTTTAACTACTGTCTTCCTTGTTTCTACCTCTGGGCTTTTTTTCAAGACTGCTCTTAAAATGAAGTCCTCTATTTAAAGGATTATCATCTCAGACAGGTAGTAAACACACTCCTCTACCTTATGAGTGTTTCCACTTCCATCATGTCAAGATGGACCACCTCAAATTTTCTTAATGTATCAAAAATCATTGTCCCACCAGCTAAAAATCAGGTTACTGTCAATCAAGGAGATTCCTCAAGTCACATCTAATTTCTACACCTGGGGCTCAGAACATGGAACTGTATCTTTAATCCAGAATCTTGATCACTTTTCACTTTCACAAACACCTGCCTAGCTTTGAAAAAAGCTATATATCCTTTTCCACTGTTCATCTAGAATATATCCATTCTTTAATATTAACTTCCACTCCAGAAAGTAAATTTTTTCCTGATTTGGCATCATCTTTCCATACTCAGATCAAAATGCATCACAAACCTCAGTCTTTTCCATTCCAAAATATCATTTAAAATATGCTCCTCTGAGATGGTAAAAAAGTTTTCCCTCAGTTGTCCCACTTAATCTCTTGCCATTCTATATTCTTCTTAACCAGCAGATGTCTTCTTTTTCCAATACCTCTCTTTGTCTTGCCACTGAATGGGATTAATTCTCCTTCCATACTGTCTCCTCCACCTCCTGGAAAAAAAAAAAACTTTTGCGTTTGACTGACTCTCTAATCTATTCAGTTCCTTTTCAAGCCTTTTCTTCTGTCCCTTTCATGATTTCTAATCATCTCTCTAAAAAAATAAAGTAACTACATTCTGTGCCCAAACCACACACAGGGCTTTTACATTATTTCTGCCATGGTCTAAACAAATATATGCATTCAAAAAATTACACTGATACATAATTTAATGATTTTTCCTCTTCACAGTGCATGTTCTTTATATTTGTATGAACATCACAGACCATAAATATTATCTGGTTGGTCAAAACTCTTTTACATTCATAAGGGTTGCATTTTTAACTGAAAACTATTTTGTTGTGTAAGGTATTTGTCACACAGTTTCTGTCTGTGATGAAGAGTGGATTATAATATTTAAAATAGTTAGACAAAAAGATAGCACATGCCAACCAACTAGTCCAGAAGCCTCCAAAAAAAACTCAATAGGGAAAAATCTGAGCACGCTGAAGTCCACAATACTATCTCTCTCTTTCTCTCTTGTATTTTAAAAATTACTTCCGAGATTCTATAATCCTCTCCTGATGACTTGACAAGCCAGGGAAATATTAAAGCTTTCAGAGAATCAGAAATACTCTTTCCCCCTCAAAAGCACATGTCCATAGAGGCCCCTTCATCTTTCTTCCTCATGCAGGCAAACCATGAAGGTGGAGGAGAAGGCGTGAGGAGAAAATGAAAGGGACATGGTAAATGGTGGAGGAGATATGATAAAGAACATAGCCAGAGAATGTTTCAGAAGCAACAGAGGATCTCAGAGGGAAAAAAGAGAGGAACTGAGTGAATAAGAAACCAAGCTAATTGAAAAAGGTGAGACTTTCTTGAGCAAATCATCATAGGACAATAAAAAGAGAAACCTGGGGTAGAGCTGAAGAAAATGAGCTGATCTCTGGTCAGATGATACTAAAATCTAATATTAACAATAATAATAATGATGTTGTCTTTGGGGATATCTCAACTTGATTTAGCAATAAAAGTTCAAAAGAATTATTCATCTCATAAATCTGCTTAATAGTTCTCATAAAATGAATAATAATAAGAGTGATAAATTTGATTAGCCAAGGAAATTTCTGACCTATTCTTAATGATTAGAAATAACTCCTTTTGTGTTTCCCAAACAAAAACACATACCTGCTTTTCCTTCAGAGACTAATTTAAAAGAGAAATTGTCAGTCAACTAAAATATTTCTTTTCTTCCAAATATGTTTGTGTTTTTCCTTTGAAGCATCGTTATGTTTCTTATTTAAAGTAGGACTTAACATTTCTCTTTTCTTTTACGTAGCTTTCTACAAAACTGTATGATCGTACAAAACTGTATGAATGTAATATTGCTAGTTTAAATATGCCAGTTCCACAGGAAAATATATCCTTAATTTCTGAGACCTAGCACAGGATCAATTCTAGTTTGTAGTAAAAGAAAAAAAAGGAAAAAAAAATGTTATCAGGCAGCTTTCATTCGTTATACATCTAGACATACATTACAAGTCATCTGTATTAGCATGCTATAAACAGGGGTTCCAAGTGGAAGAAAGTTATCTGTTAGTCAACTTTCTAAAAGATCGTCAGGCCAGTCACTAATATATATGTAAGAAATATGTGTGGCGCGTATATACTGGCACATAGAAATACATATGCCATCCCAGAAAAAATCATGTAAAGGTGGCTTTTGTCATTTAGTTATGCCAATAGCTAAAGCAGCACAGACAGAATTAACTCCCGATCCTTTAGAGCCATAAATTCATCTGGCAGTCATTTTATGAAGATTCCAGTGTTCAGTATCCTGCATCAGTAGAATTCCTTTCTTACTTAATTCTTACATATGACTTCCTCTTTCATGTCTTTCTTTTGTATAATCTAATGCTTAATTTTCAAATCAGGTGTATTCAGTTTTGGACTGTCTGATTAGTAGATGATCTTCTAATTATTGTAGATAAATCTAGGAAATAACAACAGAGTAATTAAAGTCTACCCACAGTACTTTCAAAAACTAGTTTCCTATCCATCAGATACATAAAACCCCTCCCTTATTTATCTTTGGTGTTTTTATTTTTAATGTGAAGCTACTGAGTCTTAGCCTAAGGAATGTTTCAAATTGATATAAACTGACAACTGGTTCAAAAGTCCCATCCATTTCCTACACCCACCACTTACTCCTCCCTTCATCTCCTGTTACAAGAGTCTGTGTACTGTACCAGAGAACAGATCCAGATTAAGTCACATTTTCTATTTAGCTTCTGGTATAAGTCTATGGATTCTGATCTATTTATCTACATGACTACTCAAATACTTGTGCTAGCTCAAGACTGAGGGTAAGCGGGGTCAAAGGCAGAATAACAGCCATGCTTAAGTGTTTGCAAAAGCAGGACTGGAGGCTAATCACTATTCATAAAACACAGGTGAACAGCACTATTGCGTTACTTATTGCACATGACTTCAACAAATCTTCAAAGTAATGTGTAGATGCTAGGTAGTCTTTGAGAGACATATGGTTCATCGGCTGATCATGAAAGAATATGGCCAATGTGTACACTTGAAATAAATGTTACTGAAGACAGCACTGTTTGAATTTTAAAAATAAAAATGTGTTGCTCTTTCTTGATAACTTTGACTACACACACTATATATCTGGTAGGATCTGGTAGTTAAAAGCCATAATGAGCCACACATTCTCAGTGACTGACAGGGAATTTTCTAAACTTGCTTTTATAAAACCATTTTGCTTAAAGTCAGGCCGCTTTCTTTAAGAGGCACTGACACTTCGATCTGTTTAAAAGATATGGATGTGTTGTCAAGGATAGCTCTTAATCCAAAGTTTTAACCTTCAGAACCTGCCTTCCTGATTTTCAAGTGTGCTGAAGAGAATCTGACATTGACTTCTGTGAGACTTGTAAGGTATAAAACACCTGTGGGGATAAAAAAAGTTTTGGGAAGTTGTTTGATAAAATTTCTTGGGCATCAGCCCAGTCTTGCTAACACCAAGCAGGACTCTCAGTTTTAAAAATAAGATCACGCCTGAGTGGTTTTCTACACAAAAGCCTACAACTAGAACTAGCAGTAATGTTCTCAAATGAACAGATGAGGCCAGTCTACAAGCATCCTTTTCCTATGTCTACCAGCAGCGTGAGAGAAGTGGTATATATTAACCAGAAAATGCCAGTTGACCAAAATGGTTAAACTCATACATTCCTCAGCTGTTACATCTGAACAAATACTCTAATGACAGATACTAATGGAAGATTTAGCATAACCAGTTGGTGTCTACTACATCATCTTTTTCACCTGCATACTCAGGAAAATGAGGACTATAATCATTCAAGAAGAGAACGACTGTTCATAATTCAGTATCTTTTGTGGTAAAAAAAAACAACTGGGACAAGGGAACTTAGAATTCAGAATTAATAATCCTGGTTTTCTTTGTCCCATCTTATATCAGAGCTGTCTTTCATCCCTGCCACACTTTAAATGGATTACAATTTGGCTACATGACATCTAAAAAATCAACACTGAGTGTTTGTAGGAGGTTTATGCAAGGGTCAGTGTTACATCCTCTCCCATGTAAAGAAAAGTATAAAAAAAAATGTATGAAACTGAAATACTACTTTATTGGTCAAAGATGAAATACTTCATGTGAAGAGAGACACCCAGACTCAATGCAAAGCATACTAGCTTGCTTGTTTTAGACATCATCGCCATGCTGTTTATAATACATAATGATGCCTCATGCTGCCTTTCAGGCAGTCTGCTTTAGAAAGTCTAAATTAGGGTTAGTGACCCAACTAAGTAGCTTCCACACCAAGATCAACGCCAGCTTCCCCAGAGGCTCTCAGCAGGGGACAGAGAAAATCCAGAAAAGCAGCCAACACCTTTATTGAAGCCTCTTTTATTTCCCATTGAGTGGGGAGCAAGTATGGGAGGTGCCAAAGCAACTCCTTCTAGCTCACAAGACACCAGGAAGGGAAGTTCTGGAGCTGTGCTGATGTCTGAATTTATACCAAATCTTTAAACAGATGTGAGTGGGTGGTAGAGAAGCGGGAATCATGTCATAAGCACACAGGAACTCCGAAAGGACTGATGCCTGCTAAGGTCATCCATCTTCCCATCTGCAGCGAGGTGAGATAGACCATCTTTTAACTCGGCCTGAAGTAATGAGAATCCGAATTACTCCTCCATCCCAAGGCTGCGATAGGGATCAAAGACCATCAGCCCTTCTAATTTGCTGCGATGTCAATCTCTGTGAAATTCGCAGTTTTCCTTCTGTTCAGGAGGAAGGTATGCAGAAATTGTCAGGAATAAAGTTTTATTCTTGAGCTGAGGAATGGAAAAAGGCTTGACTCCAAAATCTTTTAGGCAGGATTATGAGTTATTAAACTTACAGAATTTGCAGCACGCTGACCATGTACATCAGAGCCTCATAGATCTGATCAGCTTTTACTGAGTGCCATTCAATGCACGGAGAACAGCATTTCCCGGCATCCTTATGTACACACAGAGGTAATGCATGCAAAGACATGTTCCAACACTCTCTCCATAAGATGGAAAGCAGAGAGTCATGGAGACTTACAGACATCCACGGCACAGCAGTAAGTTCAGTCATATCCTATCCTCCAATTAAATGACATACATTGGCAGGAAAGTAAATAAAAATATCTTTTTGATAAATTGAAGTCAATCTGAGAGGTAAAATCACAGAAAGAAACTTTAAGAAGACATGACCTAAATTATTTCAATAGTATTTGCTGAAGAAAAGATCTGCCATAAAGAATATACATTTGGCTAACGAAAGTTGTGTGCTGATTGAAAGAGCATGCCCTCGCTGTTGAGAAAGAACACCTAAGGAGCAAAAATTTTAGTCCCTGCTAAGTGTGGAAAAATACAGGTTTCACCAAGAAAGTGCAAGAAGTAGAGAGAAACAATATGAAGATTATATCCTAATATTTATCAGAAAAAATATTTTTTGTCCAAAGCAGAGAAGAGTTTTCCAAGAAAATTAGGCTCTAAGGAAGATACATCTCCTGAGTAGATCTATAAAAAGTCTGCACATGCTCAGGTCTATTATATTAAGATGTTACACGTTTTGAAATGCAAGTAGTAGTATACTTTTTTAAAGAAATATGATAATGATTTGAAACATAGAACTATACACAATAAGCAGTACAGTCAAATCAGGTTTCAAAAACTTTCCTTATCCAATAGACAGAGATTTTTTCTGCTGTCTGAAAACAAAAGAATGTGGCCAACCAGATGGCAGCCATGAATATAATCTTTCCCTGTGCAGAAATTTCAGGCAAAAAAACAACAGTCGGATGCTTGAGTGAGGCAAGGATACCTGCCAACCACCGTGAGACTGCTGCTATGCACATGTGCGGCCTTCTGAAGAAAAAAGACAACTCCTAATGTATGTTATAAATAAATTCTGTAAGTGCCAGGATAGTTTCATTAGAATGAATAACAACTGTGAGGCCACTGGGACTTTCAAATCCTTACATTCTGGCAAAGAGTTAAAGGACCAGATTCTGTCCTTGGACATGCATGGCTCCCAGATGTACTCACAGATAAAATACTCATCCCAGAGTAATGTCAGGTGTGGTGTGAATTTTGTCCTATTTCACATCTGCTTTAATCCAGCCCCCCCTGAAGTCCCTGCAATAATACCTTTGATATCAGTGACACTCCACAGAGTAACAGTGGTTCCCATCCACTCCGTGTGCCCTGGTAAAACCAGAGTAATATTTGTAATGGAGCTCAGGAACAAGAACCAGTAACTGTGAAGTAAGATGGTGGTTAATATTCCTTGCATTTATGTTAGAAAGACAGACATGCACATGGAGTGACCACAGGATAGTGAAGAAGTATAAATCCAAACCCTTGGACTAGTGATAATTAGCATTGTGGTAATTTATTCATGTATCAGATGTTTAGAGTCTTTCAGAGCTAATGAATACTGGCCTCATTTGTAGGAATGGCTTAAGAATTTGCCACAGATTTCACTGAACAGTCAAATACTTTTCCCAATAAACCATGAAATTGGGTAAGCTATAGGAAAGCTATTTTCAAACCACATTTTCAACCTTAAAGCCAAATGTCTTGATTTTAGATGGCTTTGTCATACTGTCTGTGTATGCTATTTTAAGTGTTTTCAGTTCAATAATTTATTTTCCTTCTTTACAAATTCCAATTTACTTTATGTCAAATTCGCCTTTAAAAGTTTCCTCAAATGCTGCCTATAGTCAGCCAGCCAAAAGCATCTTGTATATCTTATGTCAAGGGAATTTGTATTCTTTCCCAATAAGAAAATGCAAAGATTCTCGTTTTAGTGAAAGCAGGTCAAAAGAAAAGAATATCTAATTCAATAAGATTTAGTATACTAAAAAATTTAACAAATAAGATATGCTGATTATCACACTACCCAGCTTACAATGGTTACCATAATGGGTGCATTAGTGAGTAAAAACACATGATCAGTCCTGGTAAAATTCAGTTATTAGGAAAAAAGGAAACCTTCTTTCATGACCATTTCCATTTGATGGAAATAGCTCTAATAAGACCTGGGTTTTTCTTTTGATGGCTGTGAAACAGCATGATTAAAATAAAATTCACATGCAAATCGACGATCTGTAATTTTTGCAGGTGGATTACTTAAAACTGGCATTAAAAATCTGAGCATTAATTATAAATCTGTCATGTTTAGCTCTACACTCTAGAAGCTTGTTTAACATGCAGTGTTTTAAAAGGGACAATTCCCTTGGCATTGTCATGGTCTCACCAAGATAATAGGAATCACTTTGCTTTAATAGATGGAAAAACCATTTAGGTTAAAAATAAAGCAGTTTACCAGAGTGAACAATCTACTAGTCCAAAAATTACACACCTGATTAACTATGCATGCATTAGGTAAAAAATATGGTCGCAGTTAACAATCAAAACAGAAAAATAAATATTTGTCTTCCCTAGGGAAAAAAAAAGACTTTTCCCCTATCCACTTCTTTAGCACAGTCTATTAAATTACTATGTGCTGGTGTAAAAAGCAAAGGAAGTAGGATATAACCTCTGTGTTCTTGAATTTACTTCCTTCCATTGTAACATGTTCTTACTTCATGTGGGATTACTCTGCTCTTAAAATGAATTTAAAAGTTGACTCTTGCTCTCTTTTTTCTTTCTCCCAAACATAAAAACAAGCCAATCTAAACATGCTGAAATTACTCAGCAGACTCAGCAAAGTCTGGTCATGTTGTTGTTTCTAACCTCTTTCACCAATGGCAGAAAACTCTGTTTTGTCAGTGTGGATTTAAAAGCAATTCATCACTGGTGCATCAGATTCACACAACAATGACTGAAGGAAGTAAAGAGCATCCTTTATCCTTACCACAAAAAAACTGTAAGTAATTGCAATAGTACATAAAAGTCTTCTTTGGCCAAACGCACTGTTGAGAAATGAGCTAACAGCTGCACATTTTTACTTGCTGAACTTAAGCCCATGAAATGAACCCAACACTGAGTCTAATATGAGGGAATCAGTGGACTGTTGCCTTACTCGGTGTTTCTCCAAAGACTTTTGAACTGGAACTGAATTCATTTTAATGAGCATCCAACATCTGGATAAGCCCCTTAAGAGTAACAGAAAGCCAAGTTCTGAAAAACCTGCAAGAATACCAAATCTCTACTGCGAAAACACCAGAAAGAAGGAAAAAGAAGGAAAAAGGAAAAAAAAAAAAAGAATCTTCAATTCGTATAAACATATTTTGGAAACACGAGTGAATTACTTTATGATTTGGAGTATGAGAGGTTTACTTTAAAATAATTTCAGACCCAGTTGTTGCTTTGATCAGCTGTTAAAACTGGTCGACCCGTAATTTGCAATAGATTTTTGGACCATGTCCACGCAGCAATTTTTCTAATGGCTTGGAGGAACGTAGTTTTACTCTATTCTGTAAAAGCACAATTATACCTTTCGACGGTACCGTAAACAACCATGAGGAAAAGCACTTCAAATCTCTAGAGGGTTTTTCTTATTGCCTCCTTTCTCTTTCCCGCTCAGTTTTCAAAAATTGGCTGCAATGCTTTTCTGTCTGGAAAGTAAAAAGGACAGGATGCTTCTGCAACTGTATTTTACCAGTCCTATAGCTTATGCGGCAGGTGGCTAATGTAGGAAAAGTTCAAGTCAGACGGTCTCTGTGCACTTCCAGACATCCAAAGTCTTTTCTAACTCACAGATACATATATATATGTGTATATATATTGGACTTGCGGCCTCAGTTCACTAATAATTTAAATTAGGCCCTAAAAAGCTAGAAAAGCTGGATCTATTAGGTAACCTTCAGAGTATCGCCAGATTTTACACACGCAGTGAATGCTGTCTGAGGTATGCTATTCTGAGGAAGGACACCTGATAGCATTTCAGACACTATTAATTTTCCTCTTCCAGAAGTTGTTTTCACCACTATGGCCCTAATAATAACGGTTGTTTGGCCAAATGAACACTTGACTTTTTGATGGCTGCAGAGCCTGATAGAGCCAAAACATTTACAGATCTCCTACCTTTGTTCCTCTTTGGATTTAAAATAAAAAAAACCCAAAACAGATAGTGATAGTTTAATAGATAAACAGGAGGAAGGTTGAAGAGAGGAGAAATAAGGTAAATTTTTTTAAAGTTTTCCTTTTCTGCTTGCTATGATTTCAGTAAACTGTGACCCTGCTAAAACCACCACTC
Organism: Opisthocomus hoazin; assembly: GCF_030867145.1. Taxonomy (NCBI): domain Eukaryota; kingdom Metazoa; phylum Chordata; class Aves; order Opisthocomiformes; family Opisthocomidae; genus Opisthocomus; species Opisthocomus hoazin. Next base: position 30,176,926 of record NC_134421.1, read on the forward strand.
CGTACACTTTTGCAATCAGTTCCTTTTTTGTAATTGTGCCAGTGTTGTATCCACTGCATATGAATTCATGCCAGATAACTATGGCTATGCTTCAAGAAGCACTATTTTTCAAAGTGTTACCCTGAACTCTCTGGCTCAAGTACACAAACTTGAGGGACAAATGTCTCTGAAAAGAACAGTCTACAGAGCTTCCAACCCCTCTCTCCTACATGACTCTTCTGCAGTTGTACAAAGGCCAACAAACATCAAATGAGACATGTAGACCGAAGCCAAATAATTCAGACTAAACTGATCAAGTTTACCCACTCAGTGCAAGATGTTTTCAGTTCATAAGATCTTTTTTCTTTTGTAGGCTAATTAAAACAGCTTGACTAAGACTTACTGAAATATTATGTTCCTTGCCATTCAAAAATTGTATGAGCCAATGCCAACACTCCTCCCTGTTTGCTTTTAAAGCCATATGCACTTCTCTTAAAGTTTTAAACCTGCTTGAGGTATCCACAGCTGCTTCTAATATTTTGGCCATTAAATTCTCTTCTTCCTCTCCAATAGAATTGCTATGAAGTATGCCAAATGGTTAATGTTGTTTTGTTTTTTTGCCTTCTTGCATAATGCCGCCGTATTCAAACACAGGAACTGTGTGATTGAACAACTAAAACTTGTACTTCTAGATTCAAAATTGAATAGCTGTCCCTAAAAGCTGTTCTTTGCCTACTTGGCTAAGTATTGTTCATGTTGGCATTATGTACAGATTTTACCATGTGTAGGCAAAATAATGAATTCTCAAAAAATATGTATCTGGTTTGAAAAGCCAGAAATAAAATGCTTATTTGGTATTTAAGACTTATCCTGGTAACAGGAAAGAGAAATCAAACTGTTTTGCCTTTTTTAACTGTTTTTAGCCTTTTTTTTTGTCTCACTTGTCCTGTCTGGTTTTCAGACTGCTTAAGGAATTTCTATTGATTTGGACAAATATAACAGAAAGAATGAGGCTTGTAGGTTAATGATAGAAACTTTGCAGATAAGAGTTTTCTCTTGTTACTGCTCTGGAAAATATGTGACTTTCCACAAGCCAGATACTTTCTTAACTTTAATGAATTCTAGCTAAATTTAGAGTGTGAGTTTTCCCTCCACAAAGTCTAAGATCTCAAAGAATCACACCAAAAATAAAAATCACTCTATGACAAGCATACAAATAAGAAAAAGCACAAAGATTTTGAAAGATGTTTTCAGGAAATTTGATAAATAGCTAGGTGGCTGAGAGGAAGACAGAAAAAACCTGCACTGTAAAACTGTAGAGACTATACATTATGCATCTGGTTATACAGATACATATACATCTCCATATATAGTGTGGATATTGTATACAGAAAAGATGGTCTATGATGAAGTAGAGAGAAAATAGAGTGATTTTTTTCTCCTTACACATATACTACTGTGACACTAGATTTTAAATTGATTTCCTAATGCAAATAGGATTATGGTATTGTGTTCTATTCATGTACCGACCTAACAGCTTGTGAATGTGCTGGCTAATTTGAACGAAATCTGAAGGAAGGTGAGAGTTCTCAAAGATTTTAAAGTCTTACCTCTTTTTTTCCCCATTTACAAATGGAAATAGGCAGCCAGGCAAAAAAAGACTCAATGAAGACCACAGTGTGAGCTCACCCCTGGTTAGACTTTAGATCTGAGCAAGTGATCACCAAAAGGCACAAAACACTAAGAAGCCAGACTCCCCCACTGTTTTCACGGGCAACAAGCTATATAAAAATGTATCACTATCAGAGGGACTATGACAATCTGAAATAGTAGGAATGAGTAATGGGGAAAAGGTGCTAAATAGTATAATATAGACATCATACATACTTCGTGAGCTTTGTAGAACCTCAAACTCCTACTGATTTAACTATCCTCAGATAAGTCCGTAGCTGAAAACTGTATGTTAAAAATGTACCTGGAAACCATATTCTCTTATTACTGTTTTGAAAACAGCATACCACTGATGCTGGTACTGCAGTATCTAGCACAGCACCAACAAGTGCATACGTACCAGTCAGGTATGACTCAAAGTCTGGACTCACTCACCCTCCCATATGTTAAGGACCCCAGAGATACAGATTATACTGCTGGAGAAAGTTTCACTAGCCTTAAGAAAAGAACTCTGCTCTAACTAGCAATAACCCTAGTCCTCCAGAAGGTCTGGAGCTAGAACCTCCCACAAAGAAGCCCATACTAGCAATGCTTCCCACAGCCCTACTTGTCAGGAGCAGCCTAACAAGGATTGGAAGTGCAAGGTAAGGAAAATGTTCAGACCCTGAAGGCAGGGAGGGAGGATGACTCAGCTGATGCTGCTCCCAAGTCATCCTCACCAACCAAACCAACAGCTCTGTGCTTCAGAAAACGCCCCATCTAGCTTGTCCAGAACAGTAGAGATGGGACCACAACATGGGTCTTTTGTGCAAGGATGAATGAGGAGACAGAAAAGACGTCCTCCTACAAAGAACAGAGTGGCACGTTCCAGTGCTGTTATGTAGACCATGTTTTCATTACTCTGCATGTTACAGCACCTTTCCTTTACTTGTCAAGAATTTACTGAGTTATCACCATTTCATATAAACATCAGTCAATTGAAAATGGTGGCAAATTTTGATAGACGGTTCAGAGTGCATTTCTGAGACAACCTTTGATAAGAGTTTTTCAAGAAACAGAGGAGGAGTGGAATCAGCAAAAGATACTATGTTTACCTCCTTGTTCAGTTAGATTGTGGCTCTAATTAAGTCAGTTATACAAGTGTAAAACATTCCAATAAATGCATGGAATTACTCTGGTACACAATCAGGTAAGAGTCAAGCTCTAATTTCCTTTTCAAATATCTACATTGCATTTTTCAGGATTAACATCATAAGGTCTGTAAGGAGTAATACAGAAAGGGTGGGATCTTACATGCACATGGAGTCGCTAGAAAAGTTGCTGGACTGTGTCTGTGAACACTGTCATGGCACAGACTGCCGAGTGAACCTTTTCTGTTGAGTGCTGGGATGCACAGCCATATCGTCTGTAGCTGTGACCCCCTCCTGTCTCCTCGGGGTCCCCCTCCTCCCTCCCCGCACACCGGTCCTTAGCAGCCCTTTTAACAGTTGGAGCCTTACAAGTCATCAGCAAAATCTTTGGGAGAGAGATGCTAGTTGTAAGCACAGGGACTCGCAGGCACAGCACAGAATAAGATAAGAGAATTTGTACTAATTTTCTGCTTTCTCTGCTTCTTTCCTCCTGTGGAGTTAGGAAGAAGAGCTCTCTTTCAATGAGAAAGTAAAATTGCTGGCTGCCTGGTCAAGCAAGTGAATGTAGTGACTGTGGCATTTGTGCTGCAGCCATTTTCATACAAACAGTTCCAGATAACTTTGCAGTATCAGCCTCAATGTGTACTTTGTTTGGAAAAGATTCCCCCAGTCATCAAAGGACTGCATAAAAACAATTGTAGCAATTAGGGCATGCCAAACAGAAGAGACAGCTGTGAAGAATTTTTTGTCCATTTCTCTGAACATCCTTCCTTTGATTCACTTGAGTTGAGTTCAAATTTCTAGCCTTTAACTTCAAGCTCTTTCAAACAGACACAGCCCTCACATATCTATCAACTGGTAACACTGCTCCACTGTCTGCAGAGCAATAGCAGGACCTCGCTCCTCGCTCATCCACTCCTCTCCCAAACACACACGCTTTCTTCACCCGCATCCTCAGGGCACTGAAACTCTATAAGGCTCTCATCCCCCCTTCCAAGGAGCGATTTCTGCTGCGGTATCCAACAAGAAGTAAGTTAGCATACTACAGCAAGGCCAAGGGAAGTTCAACATTTAAACATTTATGTTCTAACATAAACACAGATAAAAAATTCTATTTATCTGTGGGCTGCTTCCCTCTCTCCTCACTTATTTGAGGCTGGTTTTACATCGCAAGTGTTTTAAAATGGAACCTAGATCACTGCCCCACTTGCACAGTATCTAGCATCACTGATCCTCATTTGAGTACTTGGATTTAATAGTTGGTAAGTCGTAAGATGGTAGAACATGTAAGTTTATTTTTGATTGAACTGTTGTCTACAGTATGCTACATTTTTATCTGAGACACTGTCAAATGTATCATCATGAAACTAAAAAATGTAGAGTCTTTAGCCTGAAAAAGTTAGTTTGGAAGAACTATTAAGAAAAACCCTGATAACAGGTACAACACAAGAACACTTAAAGCAAGAAGTGGAGTCCTTTAAGAATAAGCCGTGCTGTACAATAGCTGTGCCACAGCGGACAGGAAGCGAAAAACATCACTGGTTTCACATGAGCAACCAACAAGTTTCAGAGGAATTGTTAAAAGGACTGAGTTCAGCCTGCTACAGTTTAAATTAAGTTTGTGGTTTAAAAGCAATTCCAAAGAACATGAAAATACTAACAACTTGGTGATTTGCTTTTCTCCGCTTTAAACTGTTTTATTCTCTCTTCTGATGTAATGGGAGAGACAAGATAAAATTTACATGGTATTATGCACTTTCTTTAGGATGATCCACAGTGTTTTGTATGATTAAGAAGTAACAAGAAGGAACAAAGTCAGGTACAAAATGTGACTCCTCCACTGACCGACAGGCCAAGTAAGCTATCAAAACTATTGATATTAAAAAGTAATATAGATGATTCTCTCAGAACGATCAAAAGTTCTTTGGGCATACAAAATACCCTTAAATTAACCGATTTTTTAATGAAATTTCAGATTGGACCCTTCAACAATGGAATTGCTGCTTGCTCTGTATTGTTTGATTGCTCTGTATGGAAGTGTAAGTAACCCTTAAAAAAAAGGAGATGAGTAAGATGAGCTGAATGAGCTGCTGGAAGCAAATTCCATGTTTAAGAACAAAGCCCCATATTCCTTGCACCTAACTGTAGGTGCCAGCTTGGGAACTAAATTACCACAGGTTCTCTCTAGAAGCAACGGAGAGAAAAGCACCTCCTGAAGGTGGTTCTAATTTAGGGGCATCTTTGGAGGTGTCCCTCTCTCTGCTGCCTGTGGAAGTGCTCAGACTGACAGCTACTGTAGGAAGTTCATCAGAAAAATGCCTTGTCTGTCCCTTGATGGGATAAACCGAGTTATTGGAGTTGGACTAGATGACCTCTAGGGGTCCCTTCCAACCCAAAACTTTCTATGATTGTATGATTACGTTACATTCAGATGCAGAAAGTGGCTGTTTCACAATAAGCTATGAGAATGGGAGGAAAAAACTGACAGAACCTCTAAAAGAAACTAGCACAAATATAAAAAAACAGATTGTGTTTTAGATTTTTAGCTTTATCCAGTGAATTTAACAGCCCCAAATTTTAGGTTGTCCAACTTCAAAGATTTGAAAGGAAATAATTTTCTGTGAAAAAGGTGGTACTTTGTAAAGACCTTAAACACTCAGACCCACAAATCGGTCACCATTTTATTAGGCCTATTTCCCATACACCTGTAACACCGATACATCAAAGTGTTTATATTTTTGGATGGCAGGCATTTCGCTACCTTTTGCCCTTTCTTTTGCAGGATTTGTCCTTACTTATCTGAAGCCTTCTTTTTCTTACTGTGGTAGAAGGTTCTACATCTGTGTTCTTGGGACTGCCTGGTTTGAAATAGGAATGGCGGCAACCAAATTGCCAGCACCTACACACATCTGCTGGGCATATTCAGAACAATCTGCAGATCCCTGCCAGCTAAGGCAGCAAGCACACTGTCCAAAGTGAAAATAAGCAGACTGGTTAGACAGGTGACAGCTCCAGTGCTTTCCAAACATCTTTACTGCGAGACAGTTTGCCAAGCAATGTCGCTTACAGCTCAAGAAGGGATTTACCACAGAGATTACAGTGACTACAGCCAACGAGCAGCACCCTTTGCAGAGCACACATCCAACCTGATTAGGGCTGCATGTAGCCCTGTCACTTGCTATAAGCCTTCCTGCTTGTTGTGAGTTGTTAAGCAGCAACCACAATTCCCTAATGCTATCCTTCCCCATAAGCAGTGGCTGTAGCTGTTACAGCGATGTCGTTCAGTTCCTAACAAGAACATAAATAACTCCCGTGAGGGAGGTGCTAACCCTCAAGAGAAACTTTCCTAAAACAATGTATGCAATACTCTGCAAAAGTGCAAGAACACTTTAATGAACATTCCATTTTTATTCTTACTGAATTACTTGTTTTCAGATCTTTTTTCATTAAGTATACGAGTAGATTCTAGACTAACGTCATCCTTCCCTTCAGAAATGCTGTGATAGCAAATGTAGGAGGGAATCTAATGTTGGCAGCTGAATGCAAGTGCTGTGTAAATCTGCAGTTGTTGGGGTCGATGTAGCTTGAGAATTAGCACGACTAGGCCGCTTAAGCAAAACAGCATAACTGAACAGGCTGCTGGAAAAGACAGCTAAGAATAGCCATTGAGAAAGTTCTGACAGTGCACATGGTGTGGGTTAGCAAAAACAAGATGTGTTCAAGGACATGGAGGCAGTCTGTTGCTATTGGTGTTAGTGCATATTTACCAATCATAAGGGAATATGGGGTGCGTGAACAGCACGTGATTTATGTCTGTAGCCTATCTGAATAAGCGTAATCGTGTGTACAGATATGGAAAATGTATATAACCGCACAAGCCGGATAATAAAGGAACCGACTGTGCATCGTATCAGTGTGTGTGTGAGAGTCATTCCTGTCCTTGCATGGATGCTGAAACTCGGCATGCAGTGAGATGTTGCTGGGATATTAGAGAACTTTTGATATATGTGCAAGTAGTCCAACTACCCGTCAACTCATTAAATATTTCTCCTTGTGTATATACATAAGACCTATCTGTGTATATATACAGTTGCATTGACATATATTCAGTAAACTAATTCATTATAGTAGTTCTGGGTAATGATCCATTTCACTATCTCTACTATCTCTGTAGCACTAAGCAGAAAGCTGTGAGAATATATCAAAGTGAAACATTTCTCCTTCACAGAGATATCTCCATTTCCTATGCAACTGGCTCATTTTAGTATTATCTTTGCTTGCCCATCACTCCTTCTCAGCAATTCTCAGGGACTTTCCATAACTTTATATCACCAATCTGTTTTAAGAATCAAAAAATAGATGCCCCTCTGATAAAAGCATGCCCAGATCCATCACCCTTATCAGGGCTATGTCTGTGCTAGCTTTCAAAGTAGCCTCAAAAGAGTTAAACAACGTACTTTGGAACACAGATGTACAATCTGTAATAATAACAATAAGACTAGTAATAAGTACATGAAAAGAGAATATCTTCCCAAATAGAAGTTCTGTTCTGTGGGTAAGATTCAACTCAACTAATTTTAGACCCTAAAAATTAGGTATCTGACTTAAACTAGATGGTGTATCTCCCCTTAATTAAGCAATAGGTACACATACCTCCAGGGGGTGAGTCATTCTACCTTTACACAGCCATCTCAGCAGAGTGAAAGGAATTGCCCTCAAGAAGTATTTATCTCTATCATCTGGCTATAGTAGAAGCCCAAGCAACTGGCTCAGGATAGACACCAACCTTTTAACTGGTTATAAGGAGGTAAGATGAATTCCACTGCAACTGGAACCTCCATATGGTCTCTGAAAATATCTGGACACTAAATTCTCACCGGTGTGTTGTCTATTCTCAGCCTCCAGTGGAATCCCCTACCCTTTCCTAGTCTGACAGGTATAACTAATATTGCTTCAGTTTTCAATAAATGCAAAAATTACAAGACAGAAGTAACAATTTCTCCTCAAACAATTTTTGTTCCATGTTCCCCACGCTATGTTGATGCTGGACTTCACTGATCTATGATGCAGGAAAAAGAGCTAGGGCTCCCTTGAACTTTCCTGGTATTTTCCATTGACCTCCAGTTATTTGCAGACAGGAAAAAGCAGTCCCAAACAGCCTGTCCCCTGTGCTCCACATCTTCTGCTGACTATTTATCACATGCACTTATTTCTGACTTAACAACAGCATTCAGCTATCACGACCTAACATTACTAAACTCAAAAAGAAAGATTTCACTAAAGAAATACAACATTTCAGAACAATGGTCTATGCAGACTGGACTCTTTTGGTATGTAGAATAAGACAGAGAAGGCAGATATGGATTGGCAATAAGGATTGTAAGTGGATTTTTACTGAGAGCATTTCTACTGCCAAAAGTCATTTACGGGTGGGACAGAAGGAGCCTCAATTTTAATCTTTGGAGCTGTGAATGTGAACAATTGTCTATGCAGAATTTATCAGCTGTTTTACTTATCAGTATTTCCTCAGAGTTTTCATGCAGTCAGATTGATTACCTTTCCTCATACTGTTTGTGCATACCCAAGTTTGGCTATACAGTGCATAAAATGGACATGAACTGCATACTGTACCATACTAGGAAATTAAAGGCAGTGCTGTGCCAATTATAGTTATTAAATTTTTGTTCAAAATCACAATATGATATCACTCATAATAAAAATCTGTATTTTCAAGTACTTCAGGAACAAGCATAACATAAGTATTTAGGGATTTTTTAATTAGCTAAATTCCATAGGTCTTCTAAACAGACAGAATACAAGTAAAAATAGAGATGGGAAAAGTTTCAATTTTTTTGTAAAAAGCTTGGCTTTATTAAAACAGTTTTCAGTACACAAAGTTCTTTTTATTTTTCCCTTTAAATCCATAATTTCCATGAATAAAAGCCTCAGATTATCTGAATATCAGAAAATAAGTCATCTGGCACAAAACAACTCAGAATAACAATGTGGCCTAACATTCCCCCAAATGGGGCCTTTCCCCTGGGCCTACAATGCACTGCATTTTGTTTAAAGAATCTCTTTCCCCACATAGTGCTAGGGACCCTGACGCAGATTAGTTCTGCACAGAACCACCAAGGTGCCCACGAAATAATGGATATACACCCTGGATGACCAAAGCAAGCAGGGAACTGTACATCGATACATCTTTAGACAGATAAACTGATTTTCCCAAGCAGCAGCACTAGCAATGGCAGTTTCTGTCCAAGTTTATCTGTAAATCCTTTTTATAGAAAGTCTGGCAGAGACATTAATCAAATTTCTCAACTGGTTGGTTACTACCCAACTACCAGATGGATTTCTTGAGTTACAGAGAAACCTGAGTATAGAGATTTTAATCATATATATCTTATTTGAGTTTAGGTTCTGACTGAGCCTGAAATACTCCAAGAACAAACACGTGTCTATGAAGCATATACAAATGAATAAATGTAAAAAATTTAAATCAAGAATATTTCTTATTTTTCATGCTAACAGAATATGTTTACTTGCTATTTTATTTTACTTGTCTACCTAAATCGTGTCATTAGATACACTGTAATACAGCAGAGTAATGAGAATGAGTAACAGACACAACACCCTCCAAGACAGGATGCAGTTTGTCTGTTTAAAAAACACCACTCTGGTTTGTGGAAGACATAATGGCCTATATGGCTTGAAAATCTATCTTGTGATAATGTAAGAGGTTACAAATTGTCTAGCCACAATGAAATGGGATGATGTCCTTACTCTGGTGACTAAATGGAGAAACTCCCACTGATTTCAACAAGAACATGATCAGTTTGGATTTTAGAAGGTTGTTTTTGCCATGTTTCTAAAATGAAGTATTAGAAGTGATGCAGTGGACAACAGACATCTCCCTAAAGGACTTCAGGGACATGACAAAAGCAGAGAGCTGCAGAAAAGTGCAAATACAGGGTAACAAATTCCAGGCTGTTTGGAAACTGACTCCTCAATAACTTAAACATTTTATTTACTGTCTCTGCATTGGTCTTCTTGCTTCCCACGCCAGAGGAACTTGGGGGAGGCAAGGCAGCCCTGGAGAGGGGCAGCGGAGGGACAGACCGCAGAGCAGCCTGCCAGCCCCCAGCCTGCCACAGGGTATGCGGGCTGCTGAGCTGCTGCCGCGAGTGCTGTGGATGTGCTGACTGAAATGCACCATCTAAACCACGCAGGGATCAGGGCTTCTGCTGGTTTTGCCAGTTTCGGCAATAAACATATTAATTAATTCCACAAATAAGAAAAAAAAAGAGAAGTACTGGACCTCTCATTTTTATTACTATGAACAGTAGTTCTACTCCTTCTAAGTCTTCACGAAAAAGACAACATATATGGCATACGTGACATATATATGTACACATGTATAATGTCTACCAATACAGATATGTAATATCTGTGTTATAAAAATGAAATCTCACAGTGGCTTTAGATGAGCTGTAGTAATCTATTAAGTCAATGATTTGCTGTCTTAACATTTTCAGTCATCTCCATTCCAATTTGTGTCCTGCTGCTCTGAAAATGTTAGGGTACACCAATGCTTGGCACACTGTAACACATCTGAAACTATCCTAAAAACAACTGCAGAATGAAATTAAGTAGATGAGAACAAAAATTATTAGTTAAATAGCTCTTCTGAAGCATTTAAATAACTATTAAGGAGAAAAAAACCAAACTGCACTCAGCTGAAGACATTAGGTTGATCTAACAAATGAAAAAGCACTGTGAAGTAACAGTTCTTCAATCACCACCTGGAATTGTATTAAGCATTAATTAAAATATCATCATTCTTAAAGCCTAATTAAGCCAACTAAAGATACTTGTAGAAGAGAGCTGTTGTGCTTAATTGTCTTATTTTGTAACAAAGGTTCTGCTTGTATATTTCTGTCGCAATATTTCAACACTAAGAAAATAGTTCTACAATCACACAGCTGGTGACAGAACCACACAAGTCATACCAAGAAAAGGCCATCATCTCAGGAATTAGCAATTTCTTAAACTTTACCTCATAGTGGAACTACATGAAGCAATACACCAAATTTCCTAGAAGATGCAAAACCTTTTGTTGCCCTGAAATGGTGGCAATATGCATACATTGTAAGAAGCCTCCACTCAGCCTTCAGTTCAAGTTCACTGCTGCATCCATGCAGAATTTTGCAAGAAACAATTTAGAATTACAAGCATAGGTTTGTTAATAAACCAGGAACTAATATTCACCTTCCAAACATCCAATTCTTGGATATGTCACTGATATGTGGCTTGATCAGGATACCCAATATTTCTATCTAATTAACTAGGACAAAACAACTTGTTTCTATTGTAACTGTGTGATGAAACTCGCGTTGTGCTCTGCAAAGGCTGCTGAGATTCTTAAAGACATGTATACATCCTAGTGAAACTTACGGTCGAAAATCCTGACTTCTTTGTCATCCAAGCTGAAATTTCTAATGGGAAGTGAAGGAATCTTTTGTCCCTTTAGACTGAAATGTGACCACTCTCACTCTGCCTTTGCTGGGATTTCTATCAGTATTTTATAATGAGATCTTACAACTTCTCTCAAATTAAATGAGATCACGTCCAGTTTTCAGGAGAAAAGGGATAAAGTTTTCCGTAGATGCAAGTATGTCCCTAATCCCCTTGCTTTTAGGGAGTCTAAGTTCTGCAGTACATCTTTTGCTGATCTGAACCTCCTGTATTACATTCTTTTTCTGTTGCCAAATCCCCTTTAAGTCATTTTTTTGAATGACAGTGTTTAGTCCGACACACAAGTTCCCAATATGCTCAGTCTTGTGTGCTCCCTCTCGCTTCTCTGAAACTTCATATGATTTGCTTTTTCAGCTTCCCTCATGACTCTACATCTTCTCTGTGTCATCCCCAAATGAGGCAGAATAACCCAGAAAAATCCTGCACTGACATGGTGGGGCCTTGGCAAGAAAGCCCTGTTTTCATTTCCACACATTTATCTTTTATTCCCCACTCCCTTGTGCTAGTAATTTATCTTATAAACCAAAACTCTTTAAGGCTGTGACTGACATAGCTGTCCTAGATTGGGTGGGCTTCTCTGCACTCCTTCACTGGTGACACACCATCGACCCGCTCCAGACAGCCAGCTGAAGAAACCTAGCTCTTGCTCAAGACCAGTCAGTATCTGAAAGTTTTGCAAATTGGACTGTATTCAGAAAAATGCATGTGGAGATGGCATTGCTCATGAACAGGCCTTTTGACTGTCAATCTCTACACATAGTTTCACTGCAGAGCAACCTGCTGCTTAGGTTTCAGCTAATAATATAGAACTGAACCAGTCTTCAGCATGATGCTGCAGTGAGGTAAAGAAAACAGAGAAGATGCTGTTAATCTCTGCTTACCTTCGTCGAGATCACATATTTCCACAGGAAAAATGTATGTTGCATATAAAATGCCCTCTACTTGTGTCTTCTTGTTACAAGCAAGAACAAAGAATGGATGCATTATTACAGTGACAGACAGGAAGCTGTTAACATCAGTAACTGATTAGACAACAAAAATCAATTTTTCTAAGGTCATTCAAAATAACTTCAGTAACATTTTTAAAAGTAGCTAATTAGATTATTTCCTCAGTATTAAAAAAATAAAATTAAATACTACTTATCCACCAAATAACTTTACTCTAAAAATAATGGCATTATTACCATTTCACATACGAGCTGAGTTCAAGGAGGTTCTTGATAGAAACCAGAAGCAAACTAGATTGTGGCTTCCCACGCTAGTTGCTAGGCCCTACTCCCTCTCCGAAGCATTTCAAAAGCAAATCTGAACCTGCCGCTCTCAAGCTTTCAGATTTGTGCTGCTCCTTCATGAGAAACAGATTCCCTCAGCTCGTCCTTCCAGCACTCTGCCTCCAGCTGGTGAGCTGGCCAGCAATGACTAAAGCAGGCAGACTGATCAGCTGAGGAAATTTCTAAACTCCTTTTGAACTTTTGTTATTTCACATTCTTATTTAATGCCTATTTATTTCCACTACAGAGACTCCTTACCAAAAAAAAAAAAAAAAAAAAAAAAATCCCCAAAAGAAAGCAAACAGCCCATCTACTGCATAGATGTGTTGCCAGGAAATCCCATTGTTGTAGTGGTGAGTAAAAGTCCTGCACCCTGACTTATGTCTTACTCACCCTAAATCATGTATGAGCCATGCAGCCTTTCCTGATTAATGAAAATGGTCAAATATTTTACAACACTTGCTAGGAAGTCATCTTTCTGTGCATGACCACTCTGATTACTAAGCTGGGATGGCTTTACATATGCCCTGTAAATCAAATCCTGATGCACAACAGGAAGTTTTCACTGCCAAATCTTTTGGAGTTTAGCACAGCATCAACATGATAGAAAGCCAGGTGTTAAAATTATCAAAGGGACACATTTTGAAATGGAAAACACAAGAGACAGCTCAACATCTATTTTTGTTCTAGTTTTTCCAGTTCATCGCAATTCACTAATTGGAAAGTTTCACCTGAGTAAAATATTTTGAACTACTGTTGAGAGATATACAGAAAGATGAAATGCTTTCTGCTGTATTAAGATCAGAGGGGCAGAGCAGTAAAGGAGGGCTTACAGGAAAATAAACATCAGTAAAAATGTAAGCCAGACCAAATGTCATGCTGAAAGTAGGTTAGGACAATACTAATATTACACTTGGTTAACTTCTTTCATGTTTTATGCAGAGTTAGTATAGACATTTAGTGGCTGGCACCTTCTCAGTTTATATATCCAGAAATACTACGATCCAGCCCTAACCACTTTAAAATTACGCCTCTCTGATTTGCTTATTTTCCAGGTTCTCTCAACTTGGTTTACATAGAGCATACACAAGAGCCATCAGAAATCTGCACATCTTACAAAGGGGAATTACCCCTTCGCATTCAGCAGACAAAACACTCTGCATTCCTCTTCTGAATTTTAACAAAGTTATGCTATCTTTCAGCCAACCTCCTCCTGCCAGTAAAAACAAAAAGGAAAGGTTTGTGACCTTAAAAACATCATGGGCAAGTGAAGATTCGCACAAAATATTCCACTAGTAGGTTTGAGAATAGATAGATGCTTCCTCCTCTTCCAGCTTAATCCCCAAACACCCTCGCTGTCAAAAGGCTATTGTTCAGGCATGGGCTTCCTCCCAGACCACATCCTGTGAATCAGGTCAAAGGGAAACACAGAGCCGCTTTAAATGAACTACTCTTTGCGTGCCCTGGATGCAAGTGCAAGAAAAACTATGCAACTCAAAAAATTAGTGTACTAGAGAAAAAAAGGCAGTGGACCTAGGCAAGAATGAACACATCGTTTAGAAAATTAGCAGTTCTCATTTGTGATTGACGGCCTTATTATTTACTGAATACAAAAGTTTCTGCTACCAAGAAGCTAGACAGTTTATTCGGAGGCAGAAATTTGGACCAGAAAAGTCATCTCTTCTTAAAAAATGTCTGCTTTTATTCCATAACTGTATTTCCCACATCATATTTAATAAGCGAAGAGCCTACCAACAGCATTGCACACAGGACTTTTGGTGAGCTTTACCCCAGTCCACAAAGGGCACAATGCATTCTGCATCACTAATGAATTGTGGCAGAGTCTATGTTGATCAGATATACCAAAACCAAAGAATGAGGCTTCTGGAGTAAAATTCCAACTCCAGCTCAGAGATGGGCCCACATTGATGCTAGTCACTGACACTGAAGTAAAGAAAAAGCCAAAACTGTCCTTATGAAGTGAGCACGAAAAATAACTCATTATCTGGATGTGTTATTCTTAACTGATCCCTTAGAAAAGACAAAAGATGGGCTTGTGGTTATGATGTGGAGACTGGGACTCAAGATATATATGACTTAAAATTCCAAGTCCTGCCACAGAGTCCCAGCCTGAGTGTGGGAAAATCATCCATTTCCCCTTTAATCTCTGCTCTCCCTCTGCACTGTGGGGATAATATTTTTCCCTTTCTCCCACACTCCATGCAATACAGCCACAGAATATGTCGGGCTGCAACTAACTTCTGTGTGCATGCACACTACTTGTTGTGAGAAGGCATCAATCTAGGATCAAGGTCTGGTGGAAACTGAGAAAAAATCCACAGAAAGGGCATTCTCATATGTTTTTACTTGCGGGAAAAGTGTTTCAGCTGAACCAAACTTCCTTATCCTGGTGGTACCCCTCACTCTGCAAGCAGCTAGCTGGCTGGTCTCCAATGATTCCGTACCTGTGCTTTAAGGAAACTTCACTAGAACTTCAATACTTCAGTGAAACGCCTCTGCAAACACCCATATAATACAATGGCATTTTTTTCTAAGGCAGGAAAGCTTTCTCCAAAGGGAGTCCTTACATCTCTGTGGCACTGTGGGCCACAGGGCTGTCAGCTCAGGTTCCCAGAGTAGCATGGTTTCACTGACACAGACCTGCACTTAGCTGAATCAAGAAATGAGAAAAGAGAATTAGAAGACCATCTGGACAGCCATCGAGTCCTTTGCACGAGGACAGCACTGTGTCCTGGCTGCCAAGAAGGCCAATGGCATCCTGGGGTGCATTAGGAAGAGTGTGGCCAGCAGGTCGAGGGAGGTTCTCCTTCCCCTCTTCGAGGGAGGTTCTCCTTCCCCTCTACACTGCCCTGGTGAGGCCTCATCTGGAGTACTGTGTCCAGTTCTGGGCTCCCCACTTCAAGAAAGATGAAGAGCTACTGGAGAGAGTCCAGCGGAGGGCTACAAGGATGGTGAGGGGACTGGAACATCTCTCCTACAAGGAGAGGCTGAGGGAGCTGGGCTTGTTTAGCCTGAAGAAGAGAAGGCTGCGAGGGGACCTTATAAATGCTTACAAATATCTGAAGGGTGGGTGTCAGGAGGATGAGGCCAAACTCTTTTCAGTGGTGCCCAGAGACAGGACAAGGGGCAATGGGCACAAACTGAAGCACAGGAAGATCCGTCTGAACATGAGGAAGAACTTCTTCCCTCTGAGGGTGACGGAGCCCTGGAACAGGCTGCCCAGGGAGGTGGTGGAGTCTCCTTCTCTGGAAATATTCAAGACCCGCCTGGACAAGGTCCTCTGCGGCCTGCTGTAGGTGACCCTCCTTCGGCGGGAGGGTTGGACTAGATGACCCACAGAGGTCCCTTCCAACCCCTACCATTCTGTGATTCTGTGATTCTGTGATTCTGTGATTCTGTGATTCTGTGATTCTGTGAGGAAGGATCAGTGCTAGTACTGCTGTGAACGGCAGGTGTAGACACATTTGGTTTTTTAAAATACTCCAGTGATGGAAATACTAGAACTTCTTCATGCAAACCATTCCTCTATTCAACCACTGTTACTGCTGGGAAGTTTTAATGAAGCCTAACTAAAACCTCCGGGGGTATAAGCCCATTATTTTTATCTAGAGATGGAGACCACTTATCTCCATTTGTGGTTATGGGGAACAGATTAACCCGAAGAGCTGCAAGAGCATTGCACCAAGCAAATGTGGCTGGGTCACTTCAAGTTCTGGAGCTCTGGTGGTGTATCCATAGCGCATCAACACTCAGAGACACTCCCATTTTCAAGAAAATGATTTTTTAATGAAAAGTTGTTTGGTCAGGAAATCCCCAAGCAGCTTCCCTAGGCACACATGCAACACAAAAAAGAGACGATTGTTTTCTGCTGATGCCTAACACCAGCTTGAAACACACAACATGAAATATGCTGAATTCTGCATTCTTTTTTTGTGACAGAAATAAAACAAAAACAGCAGAAAGGTAGGTAGAGGTCTTAAGCTCAAGATGCTAAATACCCTCCTATCCATGATCCCAATTACAAATTACAAACAAAAAGCATCTTTGAAGCTCCACTCAGTACAATTTGCTCACAAATACAAAAGCTTTGAGAGCTGCATGTTGTGCTGTTGGACATTTATCTCAACTATATGAACATGTGCTTGATACAGATGATTAGAAAATGAACATGTAACAGTGAAGTTGACTCCAAGCTCATATAGCACAAGGCTCTTAAATTATTTATAGCATAGACAGATGGTGCTGGATACATATAGCACATTAAAGATGCTGTTATCTGTCTGATAGAGAAATAACTCAGAGCACAAGGCAAGAAGCTGAAACTGCTGACAATCTGAACTCCTGCCAGCTGTCCTGGCTTTGCTGGGGCTGTGTGAATTTTAAATACGTGTAGTCCCAGGTGTCAGCAGTGCCGAATGAAATTTCTGGCAGCCAGTTCAGTGCTTTTGAAACAATGTTGGCGTCCCATCACTAGCGGTCATTATGGGGAGAAGATAGGCCGTCTCTGGCTGTTGCTGCTGCCCTTTTTGTTGCCTTGGCTGTAGCACTGTAAATGAAACACTCGGCACAATGAGCAGCCTTCTTTCTTGCCAACCCACAAGGCAGACATCTCCAATGCACTAGCACAGAGAAAAGGAAGGGTATGACAAAACGGCGAAATAAACTCATTTATTTATGTTCCCTAGATTCAGTATGTCAAGAAACTTGGCAGAGCTTGGCCCTGAGAGACTGGATAAAAAGGTATCCAAGAAAGAGAAGGTCAAAGAGATGTGGGATTGCAACAGACCCTCTGCTTGGGAGACATTTGGGGAATGGTGGGAAAGCGACACACAGAACCTAAGTAAATGGTGTGGAAGGGTTAGCTGAGGAAAGACAGAGATATGGAAGTTGTTCATGGCACACATCTGGTTTTCCAATGTGAACAGTACTCCCGTTGGTGTGAGCAGGAGCTCCACCCTTGTACGGAAAGCAAAAATATTTGTCTTGAGATGTGTCTGGATAGAGGAGCCTAGCTGTCCTCCAAGTCTGGTGTCTGGTGATGGGCAGGAGTTATCACATCACCAACAAACTGCTGACAACTGGTGAGGAAAAAAAGTGAGGTTTCAAGCTCATTCCAATGCCCTACTGCAACAGGGCTGGCTGAATGACACTGGAAGCCCTCAGACCATGACTGAGATGCGATAGTAGGATACTAAATGAAATAGACTTCAAGAGTTGCTTTAATAGCAGCAGTACGTGGTTTTGCCTAATCACATCAAAATATTTAGCTTTGTTTTGTGACACTGACATTCATTTTAGAGTACTTTAATGATGTTCACTTTGTACAACTATGTGTTTCAGACCCCATTCTTTGTTGGTCATGCTCCCCAGGTAGAACGCATGTATTCTTCTCTGTTCTGCTGATTTACAGACCACTTCCCCAGCCTTACTACTCAGATTTCTGTGATCTACAGAAGCAGCCAGCTGTGTCTCTTGCCTCAGGTGGACACGTTACACTCTTTGTCATTTCTTCCAAAATGCTTTGCAGCAGATCCGTTTTCTGAGTTCCCCTGAGATCTTCCTGTCCTAAAGTTAGACTGTCCAATGATGAACTTAGCAGGGCTGGAATGCTCTAAGGGAGATCACAAATTACTGTCCCTGCATCCTCTGGATGCCAGTTTATCAAAACTACAAGAATCTTAACATAAATCCCCAAAACGTAGGTATCTAGGAAAGTTATAGATATACATATGTGCACTGGATCAGTTGTAGAGCCTCATTAGTACTTTCCAATAATGAACAGTGACATGAAAAATGTTGCAGTCATGACAGGAAGAGCTGATTAGTGGATACAGAGAAAAATAAGTCATATGCAGAAGCCTGTAAAGATGTCTGCCAACAGGAAGGAAGAAGCAGATAAAGCAGACAGCAGCAGACAGATAACATGGACAGAAACTGAAAAGAAGAAAAAAAAGAAAAAGAAATACGATAATATGACAGTAAAGGAATGAATCAGCTCAGGAAAGAAGGCTAAATTCTTATCATCGAAGTCATATAACCAAAACACTACTTTTAATATATCAGATTCAGCTCAGAGAAAATTCAATTTTCAAGCATAAATGATAGTACAGTGCTCTTGAAAGAGAAAAGTTTGATGATGGGAGGAAAACCCTAGGAGGGTAAAGCAGAGCACTGCAAGGAGCAGTCCCGGGGTGTGCCGAGCAGAGGTGCTGGCTCCAGCAGCTGCTCAGCTTTGTGCCAGAGAGGATTCGGGCCAGTCCCCTTGCAGCCTCACCATCAGGCGTGTGAGGGCAGCTGAAATAAAGTGTGGTGGCCTGGAGTAAAACACAAGTGCCATTGGCATGTTACTACAGGTCAATATATTACAGAGTTACCGTTTAGTGACCAAACTAAGTCAGTTTTGCAAAGAAACTATTTCTTTGTTCCTTTAGTTTTAAGCCATTGCTTCATACACGTCCCTGCAATATCGCTCGATAAATTTTCATTTTGTTACTGTTTCATAGCCCATTCTACAACCAGAATAGTATCACAAGGCAGCCTAGCATGATCCGACAATTTTGGTCTCATTCATTTAGAAAGCAGTATAAAAGTGGTGTCACAGAAATATAAATAATGCTGTACCCACAGTTCAATAAAAATTACAACAGATATTGGTGTTTTCAGACATGGGTTTGCATAAAAACTCTCTATGTTCCAACTGAACAGCAAAACTCCATCTGCTTCAAAGAGAGCCAGCACTTCATCTCATGAATCCAGCAGCTGGATTCCTTTCCTGTGTACATATATAGGAATAAACTTTTGTCTATATGATACTCAGGGAAAAAGAATGTGCTCTGAATGCTTGCGTTCAAATATTTTGCATGACTATTCACATCATAAGTGTTCATGTAGTCAGTTTAAACATTAGTGGGTTTAGCAAGAAAGCAGATGGACCTGTATGTGACTTAAGTACCAAAGCACAAATGATGAAAATTTTGAACAAAAGTGTAGTTGAGTAAATTACAGACAGAATAATTTAAATGATTAGCAAGGTATTATTTGCCTTCCTAGGCTTAATTACGTTCTATCCAATTAAGAAACAAGCTGAACATAATCACATCAAGCTTTTCTACTGCAGTTTTTATTAAAATATTATCACTTTAATTAAATTTCAAACTGCACTATGTCCACAAAAAAGAAAACAACCCAGACTACACGTGCAGGTGCAGTAAAATCATGTGAGATGGGAGAGACGCCTAGGGAAAAAAGAACTGATGTTTGCAGCTGTATTCCTAACCAGCCTTGGCAAGGCAGTTGTGTGAGAAAGCCAACACAAGTGTCAAAAGTCTTGAACAATCAGGTGTGGTGAGAGCGAAGGCCATAGAGGAAACAGCTGGGTGGCAATGACCTACTGTATTGACATGTATAACCCAAATTTATCTTGGAATCCTTAGCACTTATAGATAGCAA
Source organism: Opisthocomus hoazin (assembly GCF_030867145.1). Lineage (NCBI taxonomy): Eukaryota > Metazoa > Chordata > Aves > Opisthocomiformes > Opisthocomidae > Opisthocomus > Opisthocomus hoazin. Next base: position 30,196,985 of record NC_134421.1, read on the forward strand.
CAGGATATGTCCCAGTGACTACATGTGTTGGTCTAAGTGCCTTCCAGACAGGATGAGAAAGCTGGTGACCCACAGTGCAGTGTATGTAAAATACCAAAGAAAGCAATGCTATAGGCTGCAATGCAGCAGCCAAGGGCAAAAGTTAACCAGATGATTAATTCATATGTTCCTTTGTCTTTTACAAATAGATACCCATCATTTTTCCCTCAAAAATCAGTGTTGCCTTATATCCAATGATATAGCATAAGCATACAAGCAGTATGCTATATAGGCAGATTTTACTCTCAGTTGGAAACTCAGACTAGGTATTCATTATAATTTGATTGAAAGACCTTTTATCAGGTCGCTGTTATAATGAAATATCCCCAATGCACAGCATTGTATACTACAGAGCCACATAGGAATATCATGTTTGATTAATATGTTTGTTAACCAAAGAAATCAACCAAAGGTCTATTGCAAACAGCACTCACAAATGGTCAAGCTTTGGGACACTACTATCTGTAATGCAGACCTTGCATCTGCTCAGCAAACCTGAAGAGACATTAACCCGAACAACTGCCTCAATTTTGGGCTTAGAACTACCGCTTAGATAACCTGGACGTACTGCTGAGGATACCAGACACTGGGAAACAGGGTGGCATGGACCTCCACCACTGATGAAGAAAAATAGCATTCAATACTTCGAGGCTGATACCTTGAAGCTTACTAGTAAGAAAAGCCTAAAAATAATTTCTTCATCATAACCGCCCACCTCATAGCCCAGACGACTTTGGCAAAGAGATTTCACGAAACTCACTTAAAAGGTGAGTAAAAGAGCATCCTTCAAAAAAATGTTCCTGGAAGAAAACTGGGCAAAGGGCTGCCACTAAGCTTGACTGGGAATGTTGGACTTGAGAGGGGAAAATACAGAAAGGCTGCAGAAATTAGTAACTTCTTGAATGCTCGGCAATTCTGCAAATCCAGGTGGCAAGGGGAGGTTTTCAGACCATCACGTGCACAAACTAGCCTTGCTCTTTGAGGACCATCTTTTAAAAGTGCTCAGCTGCCTCCACTGTGAACAGAAAGAGGGAGAGATCTAATGGCTGCTAGGTTGGGTTTTGGAGGTTGGTTCATGATGTGTTTTTTTCTTTAAAAACAGTCTCTAAGATTACAAGTATTGTCAAACCCATGAAACATGAAATGGCAAATCGGGATCACAGTTTGGGTCCATCTAGCCTGTTACTTTACTTGCCAGCACTTCAGCAGTGCTCAGGACCAGATGCCTTGGAAGGATACGACTCCCATTCGGTCTCATGATAAGCACTAACAGTTCCCAAGGCAAGATGCTTTATATCTTTCTCCACACTTTGTTAAAGAATCATGAAATATCTCTCAGTAGGCAATGTAACTCTATTCTTTTTTTTCTGAAAATAGTACTTGCAAATCTAATTTACTTTTCATGCAATATCCATTAAAGAACGACATTAAAGAGGAAACATAAAGAATATTTCCTCTTAAAAATAAGAAAGCAAGCAGGAGTCACACGGCGTTGAAAAGCTGTACTATTATCTTCATGTTGCACTCATGTCACAGAAAAGGGCTGTTCATCACTTCTGGTAATCAAGACATGAACAGTCTGCTCCTTCTTTATATTTGTATATTGCATGTTTGAGACCACCACTGCATCATCTTTGGAAAGCAGGGAGAGGTGATACAAAAAACTCCAAGGGAAAAAATAAGTGACATGACCAAAACCTCATGGGGAAATATGTGGCAGGGAATAAAAAGGAAACCAAATGTTCAGAGTCCCAACCCTATTCTTTACCCACAAAACCAACTTTCTCCACTAATACTGAATTAACCGAGTAACTAAAAACAAAGGAAAACCAAGTACATATATTATGTGTATTTTGCCACTTTAACAACTCTGATGACACTCACATGTCCTCAAACTAAATAAGAAGCAACTACAACTATATGTTTAAACCCAGTGTGGTAATCAATTCCACAAACCAAAAGTACTAGAAAAACAAAGGAAAGTAACCTCACATAACACTGCTCGCTGAAGCTGTTAAACCACACATGCAGCCGTAATGTACTGACTGAAAGATCTACAGGAGTATATACTCCTGACACAGGCATATATACTACTGACAAGAAGAGACTCAATACTCCTGTTCATAGCATGAAAAGTGCTTTCAACTACAGCAGAAAAACTAGTAGAAAGTCAAGCAGAAGTTTTTAAATTGTTAATTAAGACTCAAAAGAACCCCTTTACAAAAGAAAAAAACCTAAGCAGTCTAAAAAAAGTCATGGCATCCTACTTCAGACAAACCTTTTTTTTTAAAAATCACGATGAATCAGAGATAGGTAGGGGCTAGGAAGAAGTTATTTGGCAGAAGAGAAAAACACAGGTACTTTTCACTGAGAAGCTGTTTTTCTGGTTCAGCAGTTCTGCAGCAAGAATAGCCAGATGATTTGAAAAGCAAAAAGAAAATCAATTACTTGTTTTTATTTTAAAAGAGCCTCCCTGTGGGAATAGGTGTGGGTGTGAGAGTCCTTTTTAAACTTCATAATACAACATGAAGCAGCCAATATATATTTTTTTTTTAATGTGCTGTCATGTCATTGCTCTGCTTACTGGGTGCCAGAATGATTTTTCTCTACTTATGACTTTACTGATCCTTATCAAAATGTATCTGTGAAGCATGTAACACCAACATTTAAAAACAAAATATTTATTCAAAGAGTAACACTGAGCAAAACAAATTTCCAAGGCTGCTAAGCCAGTTGACAGATGACAGCAAAAGTCTATTTGCCCAGTTACCCCTGAGTTCTGTAAGCAGTGGGTTTGTCTCATATTTTTGTCTGAGCAAACATTTTCTGAGAATTGGGATCCACAGGTAGAGTTTATAACTAACCTTGCTATCTTCGATCTCCTGGGTTTTTCCTTGAAGCGCTCTCCTCTCTCCAAAATCACAGGTTGACTTTAATGTAAGCTGACAAGAAAGCATCGAGCTCTCCGCCCCAGTGAGCTCCAAAGACTTTGGTGAGAACTGCTGCGAGTCGGCGGGGCCAAGGCTGGGTATCGGGAGGGCAGTATGAACAGGCTTTGACCCTACGGCTGGCTGCCTTAGCTTGGAGGCAACCCCAAGTACAGGCATGGCTTCTATAAAAGTATCTTCTTTCTGCCAAAGAAAATGCTCCTGACCTCAGTCTGGTAAACTCCAGCTTCAGCAATTCCAGAACAAATACTTTAAACAAAAGTAGCAGTCATCTTTTCAAAAGCGTCTTAAAACAATAATATTACGAGTTTCACAAGTAAGCAGAACTTTTCCTTCATCTCTCCGCTTCTCCCTCGCAGCCACTCACACGCGCTGCTCAGTGAGTCAGTGGCTCTGGAAGACTAAACACTCCTTTGGGGCGTGAACTTTTCTTGAAGGTAACTGCCACAGAGCTGCCTGTCTGGGATTAAAGAACTCATAAATTCACTTTCTCTTCTTCCTCCAGCATTCCAGGTCTGTGCGTTAAGTGAATGAAGGACAGGAGAAAAGCAGGGAGAGAAGAGATGAAACCTCCCCGTGCTCCAACTGTCAAAACAGCTCTGAGACCACAACACTGGAAGCAGAGACCTCTTCCTGACTACATAAATAACCAGCCCACATCTTAAAAGAAAAACAAACCTCTTTTTTTTTTTCTGATTTAAAAAAAAAAAAACGACCTGAGTAGTGGCCAAAGCAAACAGCTGTTGGAAGCGTTTTTATCCCGGAAATAATCTCAGCAATGAAGCTGTTTGTCTGATTCCTGGCTATTTTTCACTGCTGACAACCATGAGCTACGGTGTTTCATTCCCTGTTCCTCCCGTGAAATTAGGTTAAAATCGGGCAAGAGCGTGGCTAGGAACAGACGCTGAATCACAGTGTGGGTAACGTCTGTCTGAGCTATGAAAAATCCATACAAAAACACAGAGCAGGATATAGGAAAATCACGAGCATTGTTAGGAGATTTAGTCAATACAGCTTTTCAGAGCTCTTTTTTTTTTTTTCTTTCTCTCTTGGTGGTGGTGCTAACGTCATCTATTCGATGTTAACACTTCCCTTTCTAAAAATGTTTAAAGCTCCTTGAAGTCCATGTTCAATGCATCATTTCTGCTTGTTGCTCATAGAAATATTCTTGCTGGCAACCTCAAATCCTTGGACATGGAAATACAAGACAGATAGGCAAGCAGAGCAAGCTACAAAAGGAGTCATGATGGACAATCCAAATCGCTGAGCAGCAAAAATGCTTACTTAAAAGGACAACTGTAAATTCCTTTGAGAGCCTATAGCAGGGGAACCCATTTTTAACTGTGATACGAGGAAAAAAATGCTCAGAAATGCCACACCATTAAGCTCCTATGGGATTTGATCACCCAGCATTACGGACAAAAATGCTCCACATGATTTTCTTGTTATCTCTTCCAAAATAAAACGTAGAAAGATAGGATGACCTGAATCCTATTGTGCCACTAACATCCTACACGGGATTAACTATGTCTTCCCTGAATAGTACGTACTATTAACACTGTAGATGTAAGCCCAAGAGAAAATAAAAGCCTTCTAGACTTCTCAGTTCTCAAATTAAGGATGGAAAATGCTAGAAAAAACATTGAAAATAAAACAAAGTTAATGAGAATCAGACTAAAGGGATCCTCTCAAATCACCCTTTGAAATTATTTTGCAGAATAAAACTGTAATACACAGTATTATCCTGTATCTTTTGTTTACAAAGTTCACACTGACACAGTAGTTAAAACTTCAACACTCTATATTGATTTATAAACTGTCCTATTCTTGTTTGTAGTTTGTAGGAGTGAATCTGACCTGGTTTAGGAATCTCCGGAGTTTTGAAGTATATGTATGGAAGATCAGCAAACCCACTTCAGCACCCTCTGCTTATCGTCTCTTTGGTTTTGTCACCATTAACAGTAGCCACAACAGGCTTTATGCAAGACTGAAGAGAGGTAACTGCTCTGCATTTTAGACAAGTTCAGCCCACAGGATCCACCACTCTGCTCCAACGAGTGGAATATTCTTGTTTGGCCTGACTTTTCAGGTCTTGTGCAGAGCAAAGGGGAAGAAAGCTCCTTGTGCGGTCCGCATTTGTTCTCCAGCATCATAAAGTGCTGTGGCTGTGTAAGGAATTTAGGTTTCTTAGGCACAACTGTTAACAGTTAACGCTTTAGAAAGTGCACATATGCAAAGGCTGAAGCGGACCACAGGAAAAGAGGGATTTATCTCTTGCAAGGTCTGAGGAGATGAAAAATCCTCATGAGGACCGTTAACCAATGATCAAGACAAAGAATAAACTAGAGTCATGAGACAGATACTTTCTTAAAAAGAACTTTACCAAAAAAATGTAATTGAATCTTATTACTTCTCAGGGTTATAATTTTACGAAGTAATGCATTATGGTAATCTTGCTGTTCTTCTTTTGAATATGAATGATGAGGTCATGATACCCACAGTCTCTTATGCAACCCATTTTCCCAGCACAGAAACCCTAAAAGTAATAAGAAAGCAAGCTTACTAAGAGAGAGTCATCTGTAATACATAACCAACAGGGTTTGGAAACAGGGATGTGAAGTTAGTGTTACTCTTTCTAAATAATTATTAATGATATTATGACTTTTAAGCTAGCAGCAGGTCAGGGCCATCAACTTCAGAACCCCATTCAGCTAGAATTTTTACAAAGATAAAATCCAGAAGTGCTTCTGGTCTACTGAAGATACAAAGAAGAACCTACAAGATTATTTGCAGGAACTGGAAAAGATAATGGAGGAAAACAATAATAATACTCCATACGTAAGAATGTGGTTACAAGCCTGGTTGCAAGCCTGGTCTTCCTTTTTTTGTTTTCTCTCATTCCAAGCAAAAGATAAATAAACAAACATCTGCTATGCTTAGAAATCACTTAGCTACATTTTTTGCTTGAAAGTCTTTTCTGTACTTCATGATGAATGTGGGTTTCATGAAGGATATCAAGGGAAATGAATATTTAACAGCTAAGATTCAGTAGTGTTTTCCATGAAAACAGGAAAAAGCATGTGTGGACAACATGCAGGAACTAACTCCAGATGCAGGTGCAGATGGTGGAGCTGGACAGGCAGAGGATGACACCGCAAGCAGCAGGTGCCTGGGCCCAGGAGGGTTCGTAGAGAGAGGAACAGGGCAGAACTGTGGGGAAACGGCAAAGCTGGAAGGCGCAAAGAAGGGTGCCTTGTTAGGCATTGTGCTGGCAACGTCAGTTTGGTGGGAGTGTCCTCAGTAGCTCCGGGGTGAGGAGCTAAGTGACCATCAAGCTGCGCTGCCAGGGAGAATCCAAAGAAGGAATGAGGATGATTTAGATACCCCTGAATAATGTCCAAACCGAAAGAAGGCATGTCTGTGAGAAACCGAGGGTGGAGAATTTGCAAGCAGTGGTTATAACCTGGGGTTACACAAAATCAAAGACAACATCAGACTGTCCGGCACGAGAGACAAAAGTCTTGTGGCAGAATAGAAGAAGTACTGAGTAAAAAGATATGGCTGACAGAAACAAGGGACAGGTATCTTCACTTGGGTACATGAAGCTGATAGAGACATATCTAGAAAGGGACTGCAAAGAAACAGGTCAGAGAGAGAGGATGTGTAGGTTTCTAATTTACCCGCTTAGACATTTAGCAGCTTAGGCGTCCTCAGGCCAGGCAGGTAGGTGACATCATCTGGATTCAGGATGCAGGAAGATGAACACAGATCATGACAGAAGCCCTGACACAAGGGAAATGATGAAGTTGCGCAGGAAAGGTTAGAGAGTTACAAGGAATCTAGAAGACAACTGAGCTGTGGAAAAAAACAGAGGGCAACGTTTCAAGCGGGATGTTAGATAAGGAGATAAAAGTGGAAAGAGAGACCAAAAAAGGGGAAAAGAGAGCAAAGGTCAAAACACAATTCTTAGTAGTCTTGTCAACAGTAGTGGCAGTTCCAGTGAAATGTTGAATGCAGGACCATTTCTTTAGCTAATAACGATTAAAAATGATGACAATCTGGCCTGTAAAGCATGACTTTACAAGTGTCAAGAAATCAATGATTTTACAGAAGTTTGAGTTAGATGAATGATCTGTACCTCAAAGTAAGACAGTATGCATTCATTCAGTATAAGAATCCCCAGATTCCAGAAAAATCTGTAATATTTATTCCATATAACAAGAGTAAACACACCTGAAATCCAAGTCACCTCATAAAAGAAGGTATCCATCAGTTATAATATTAAGGAGAATTTTTGTTCTCAAGACAACAGGAATAATCACTCACAGCACAACACCCCAACATAAATTTCCTTTCCATCACATCTGATACCGGAACGAGTCCTGTGAAGGCTGCTCCCCTTCTGTACCTCCAGTCCTCTGACAAACGGCTCGCATGAACTGAACAGACAGCTGGCAGTGTGTCCCAGACCACAGGAAACATCAAGAGAGGGGACACCTGCCTCAAAAGTGGAGCCAAGAGATTTGTTTGCTCCTTCTGGTCTATGATCTTCGGCAAGGAAGCTGTTGCATGTGTCCAGGGTCAAACAGGAAATGTCAAGGGTCCAGAGACTGCCGAGGTCTGTTCTGAGCTGTTTCCCTACTTCATCCCACTGGTGTAACAGCTGTGTCTATCGCTTATGTGAGATGGACCAGCTTCTGAAAGAGCCTGAATGTGCTGATACAATCACACGGTCTTGTGAGCACTGATTTCAGGTTGAGCAGAAAGTTTTCTCCGCCTGGGGACAGGCAACTCTTGAAAAAACAACCAACGATATTAAAATACTGAAGGTGCCTGAACCGTCTTTTATGATTTATTTAATAAACTCAGGTAAGCCAGGTTTAAACTTTATAATACAAGTAAGTTACATACCATGTATTTGTTTGGTGTAACAAAACATATTCAGTCTGTCAGATAATGATGAGACAAATTGTTCAGGTCTGACTCATGTTTACAGCATAATTCTAACGACATCTTTTTTGTTATCACAAAAGTCAGGTAAATCCAGTAGTCTCAAGGTAAGACATGTAACAAGTATTTAATCCTATCTGCAAGTATGTAATGCTACTGAGTAAGCTGCTATTGTTTTTCTTAACAGGTTGGAATTCCCAAAGATACATAATCCAAAGTCCAGTTACAGTCACAGAAAAAGGTGCATCCGGCTTCCTAAAGGAAATCCTTCTGCTTTGGATGAATGCTTGGGGAAGTTTTTCAAAGTGGACAACTTTTAAATAAGGATATCATTTTATATTCTGAACAATTTGGCCCTTCAAAGCTCAGCCAGGAGTTTGTGGTTTCGAATGCATTAACTGACAGAAGTGACCAGATCTTTTATAATTTTTATTCCTGCTGTACATTTGCAGCATCTTCCATCAGATGGTTTCAAAACTTTATGCATAATTCAGTACCATACATCCTTGTGTAGTACGGAAAATATTTTAAAATATAGTCAGGCAGAACCATGAGGCTACATGACCTTCCCAAGTCTATATGAGGCCCCAGTACTCCCTTTCTCGAGTAGGGATTTTTTCGGTTTATACATCTGTGTAAGTTAAAAATTATTATTATTTCTCTTTGTTATGCACTGTATTTAATCATGAAGTATTTGGCTTAAAGGCATCAAGCTTAAATACTATAGGATTGGGAAATGTAAACAAAAGTTTCGTAAGGATAACAAAGGACTAATAGCAAGTGAACACACTTTGTAAGTATTTACATACTGACCTACTGACTAGACCATACAGCCAGGTGGTAAAGCTTAATGAAAGCACCAGCTTTCTTCTTTGGGAGGTGGAAGAGGAAAAGAAAAAAAAAAATTGGATAATCCATGTCTTCCTTTCTGAGCAAATGAACCAAATAACAAATGCTGAAGACTCTCAAAGCTTCTGTTAACTGCAGTTAACAAGGAAAGCCCTCCAGTTGTTTCAGTCTGCATAAACTGGTTCTGAAAGACTATTCATCATAGAACCATATAGTCATAAAATCATTAACGTTGGAAGAAAATCTCTGTGATCATCAAGTCCAACCATCCACCCCAACACCACCATGCCTGCTAAACCATATCATGAAGTGCCACATCTACACGTTTTTTGAACACCTCCAAGGATGGGGACTCAACCACTTCCCTGGGCAGCCTGTTCCAATGCCTGACCACTCTTTCAGTAAAGAAATGTTTCCTAATATCTAATCTAAACCTCCTCTAATGCAACTTGAGGCAATTGCCTCTTGTCCTATTGCTAGTTACTTGTGAGAAGAGACCAACACCTGCCTCACTACAACCTCCTTTCAGGCAGCTGTAGAGAGCAATAAGGTCCCGCCTCAGCCTCCTCTTCTCCAGGCTAAACAGCCCCAGCTCCCTCAGCTGCTCCTCATAAGACTTGTTCTCTAGACCCTTCATCAGCCTCATTGCCATTCTCTGGTCACACTCCAGCAACTCATGCTAAGAAATGAAGTGCCAGCTTTTCTTTCTTTTCTTCCTTGTTTCCTCAGTTTCTCACTTACAAACCCTCTCCAGGGCGCAGTGTGCAATAGCAGGGACGATGGCTTCTGCAGCATCCTTCTGGACACTGGCAGGTGCCTTCTCCCTCTTGCATTTCTGCTCTCTTCCCCATCTGGCTTTCTGTCTCTGAAAAGATTTCTGGCTTTCTATCACCTTTAGTGGGCCATGGTGAGTTACTGATTTCAAATCCTGCTTGCTCTATATCTTTCTGTCTTAGAATACTTTACAGGTACATGACTTCAGTGCTGCATTGCCAAAGGAGCATTTCACTCGCTTCCAAGGGCATTTAAGAGTGTTCCAGCTCTCTCTAGAGTCACTGGAGAAATGTCTAAGGTAAACACCACAAAAAACCAGACATTTCTAGAATGCATGATGAAGTTCTTAAGTGATAACATTACTTTCAGCAGAAGTGGTAAGGAACAGAATTCCTGGCCTGTTTTTGTTAATGTTATTAAAGGAATCAGCTTTGCTCCATTTAAAATTTTGATCAAGGTTTAAATTATCTGTTTCCTCCAAAAAATGGTCCTCAAATTCTGTCCAATCACTACTTCTCTCAAGACAGATCCCCCTAGAACAAAATTCTCCCAATGCACATACACCCTAATATTCCATTCTGATGGAATATTTTATGATGCTAAGGAGACATTTATAAGTCCTAATTAGATGAGAAGGAAGTTGGCAATATTTGTGGGTTAATCTAAGCTGTTCTGACTCTTGAAACTAAGTGTGAACTGCTCAGAACTTTCACCCAAAATTCCTTCAGAGAATTAACTTACTATGAATTTCTCTAACAAACTGTAAAAAATAACCCATTAAGATAAAGAAACTAAGACTAAACAGGAATCTGCTGATTATCTGCCATCAGGTAGCTGGCAGAGTGGAAAACCTGTATGTTCATCTGCTGGAAAGGGAAACCTTCCTCTTACAAGCACCGTGGATCTGACAGAGGGTTTCAAAATTATAGCTATGTGGGCATTCACTTCAAGATTGTAGTGCAAAACGGATCCATAAGGTTCCCACTGGTCTATTAAAAAAAAAAAAAAAAGAAGCATCTTTAAAAAAAAAAAGCTTAGAAACATCTGCTACAGTCATGAGCACACTCTTGGCCAAGTGCAGCAACAACAGTAAAGAGACTTTGAAGTCAATCAGCTTTGCTATCACCAGCAGATACCCCTGCAGTCAATGGAAATTACTGCACAGAGAGTTTGGGAGACATGAAGAAAATTTGCTCTGCCAAAACTGTATATAGACTGCAGTGAAAAAAGGAACAATTTTTTTTAATAATAATGAAAATGGTTAGGAGTGAAAGGTTAGCAATAGGTGTATAAAAAAAAAAAAGACTACATTAGTAGTTAAAGAATACTCCATGACAACAAAGATGGATAGATTTTCAGGGATTAGCTTTGATATTTGACCTTAAACAAGTGTGAGCTGCACTGCAGCTGGAGGAGCACTTCTGACTCACAATCTACTGTCTGCTTCCTTGTTGCTTTGAGACTGTAGTCATTCAGTGCTGGCTTGCATCACCTACAATTTATAATACCTGCGGTGCTAGCTATACCACCTCTACGCATCTGCTTCCCCATACCTTGATCTAAGTCACAACTATTGTGTAATATTACCTGTTCTTCCTCACTGCTTATCGATATAGGAGCTTGATCCAAGCCATGTTTTTGGCTTCCTGTTGGTCTTCGCAGATAGTCATCATAATTAATTTTGTTATCAAGCAAGCTTTCCTACAATACCCATTTCATTTTCATTTTCTTTAACCACATAAATATTTCAGATTTTTCCTACATTTCCTGTGAGTTGCACTAATTCAGGAGATACTGACAGGCATTTCAAAGGCAAGATTTCCTATGGCAAACTTAACATCTCAACATAAAGTATGGACAAACACTGTAGTTCTTGGTGAAGACTTACACGATCACCATTACATCAGCTTCCCTGCTACAATTCCCATTGGAAAACCTGGCATCTACCTTATGCTGATAATGGATGGGTATACTGGGGGAAGCATTACGCCCCATGGCAATTTTAGGTTTACAGTTGCATTTGACAATCTTAAGGATCTTTTCCAACCTAAACTACTCTATATTTCTATGTGGCCCATTTCCATACAAATTCCTTGCAGATCTGCTTCTTCCAACAGTCAGAAGCAAGATATTGAGGGATGGATCTTTACTCTGACCAGTTTTGCCATTTTGAATCTCAAGTTCTTAGATGCAGAACTGAGGTTGTAAAGTACCTTGAAGTCACACTAGGATTTTTGCTTTGTTTTGATAAGCAGACATGCCCTTTCTGCCCATGTCTTTGTACTATTTGCCTGTTCTTATGGAGAAGTTATGAGAACATTATACAGAGCCCACATTTTTCAGCAGTGTTTCTTCACCAGGGCCTGTCACCACACTCAGTGTAGCTTCCTGCCACAGCTGGCCTTCTGCTTGGTCAGCTTGGAGCTCTGGCAGAGATGGTTACTCATATCTACCTGCAAAATATGAAGGAGACAGGCTTTGTCTGTCAATGAATGAAAAACCTTGACCATGTACGGTTTAGCTGTAAGTGGGTGCTCTTCTCGTTCAAACAAAAATTGATCTAATGCACATAGCAAAAGTCTCAGCTGTCTGCCTCTGTCTCCTGTTGGCCATATGTGAACATTTCCTACTGTCAGCCTTGAAAGCTTGTGCCTTGCTTCATTCTGCTGTGATCAGATTGTGCTCCAGGCCAACTGCTGAAATGAATTCTGTGTGTCGTTAGACCAAACCTTCCAGTTTTTTGATCAATAGGTGTCAAGGATGAACTGCTGTTTCTCATTGCTAAACACTTCCCATTAATACTACACCATATACCTTGTGCCATCTTAACAGAAATCTAATAGTGCATTACAATAGCAGCTTTTCAAGTCAGCAAACTATTTTCTCACCACCACTCTGTCTGTCGATGCATGATTTTATCTTTTTTGTGTATCTTTATGTATTATGAGTACACGTTTAACATGTCTGACAGTCATTAATGTCCTTGGAGCAATTCACCTGGGTTGTTTTACCTTTCACAAAAAAAGAAACACTCAATAGCACACAGCTGTCAAAAATAACTTTAAATCCTGCAGATGTTAGATGCTTCCTTCCTGCTTCTCAGCATACTAGGGAGAAATATTACCTTACAGATGCGGCATGTTAAAAAAGAAAAAGGAGGCTATGATTATTTATTATATTGGACTCACCTTCAAGTACAAGAAAAGCTCTAGGTGGGAGACAAACGATAAAACTCTTCTCCCAGCTTTCATCCATCAGTGGGGCTTTTAGAACTGACATATGTAACAAGCATATGGCAGCCATAAAAGCAACATCAGCATTCACAAATTAAAAAATAAAATAGAAAGCCAAAATAATTTTTTTCCACCTACAATAACCCTAGGATGAGCAATAAAGAAAGCACAGTTTTATCAAAACCATAAGGGAGACTAAACTGGTTACTTAGCTGAAGCATGCAGCTAAATAGATGCTGTTAGCTAAAAATCAACAAATACTGAGTTAACAGCCACGAGTGAAAATGTCAGCAGTGGCATGCACACCTTCAGTGGTGACAAAGGCAGAGACCACTATCTACAGAGAATGTCTGCATTACTAGTTCATGTAGCATCACAGCCAACAGTTTAATAACTTTGTTGATAGACCCAGAAAGATTTTCAGGTGGTGCAAAACTGCATAATTCCAGTTACTGCTGTCAGCCAAGTCTGAGACATACTAGTACAGCCTCCTTCTCTAAGTTTATAAAAGGTATAATTAGATACCACACATTATTCCTTTTTATTCCTTTATTGTTTTCTTTTACTCTCTTTGAAAGTCTTATTTTTCATTCCATTCCCTTCCCTGCACCCTGAGAGAGAATCTTCTCCAGAATAAGAACAAGATGTGCAGGCAGTATTTTTATTTTCTTTTCAGAAACCATTATAGCACAGCATTACAATTTCTGCAGTACAAGCCACCTGAGTGACACTGGGATCTGTAACTAGCAGAGTTTTCAAAAAGCCACTCCGACAACCTGCCAAAAGATTCTGGTCTTTTCTGAAACCTACTTTAATTTAGGAAATGTCCCAATACCCCACAATATGGGATTTTTTTTTTTTTAACTCTCTTTTCCCGCTCACTGTTCTTCTGTGGTTCCCTAAGACTGCTCACTGTCCTCTACAAGTCTCTACACTTTACTCCCTCAAACTACAATCTAGCAACTTTTACTCTTCCTCTTGGCCCTTCTTCCACTTGGCCTTCTATGGAGCTTCTTGACTCTATCCTATCTGAGCAATTTCGTTCTACCTTACATGACAAAGATGAAGCAGTCCAATGCCTAATGCCATGGGATGCTACTGCAAGGAACAGGACTCTAAGCTTGCTTCAATATATTCGCTAAAGAAGGGGGGGGGGGGGGGGGGAAGGAGAGATACACAATGTGCAGTCTGGTATCTGACCCAGAAAAGGTTTCTTTCTGTGCTTAGAATTAGAGTTCCAGGCTAGTTACATTCTGGCAAAATTGATTTTCCCACCCGTACAGAACTGAACTCTGTTCCTCGTTATATGGGTGTAAATCTGCAGCAAAATCTTTGAACTTCCAATGAGTAATTCTAGATTTATGCCAGAGTAATTGAGAGCAGAATGTAGCCTCTTGGTTGCTCATAAATATTACGCTGTTTAAGATTTCTATCCTCCAACACACTTGTGAACATTCCAGTTCTTTACCCTAACCCTCTTTTTTCCTTTAGGCTATTCTGCAAGTTCACACCGTAAATATTTGGAATTTTCAACAGAAATAATATTTGGAAATATTTTACTTCCAAATCAAGGGAAAATGTAACTACTGAGAACGTAAATATCAAGAGAAACCTTTTTTTTTTCCAGAGAAAATCTTGAAGAAGAATATGGAAGAAGCACTTTTCAGTGCTGACACAGACAGAAGGCGTGACTGTCCAGTTCTTTTTCAAGTCTGCAGAACTTTTCACGCTATTATTTTTTTGATTTCTAGACTGCTGTGAGCTCAATTAGAGGGCAGCTCAAAAAGTTCTCTAAATCTGTATTTTTAAAACTGCTACACAACTCTTTTGTAATCATTCAACTCATTACAAATAAAAATCATTTCAATAAATTGTACTTTCTATGCTTTGGGTAAACTTTATCCCTGGTATAAGTGTAATTAATTCCAGTGAGTTTTCCTTCAGCAGGAAATAATTTATTGTTTATATTATATGCCAACAATTTGTTAGATTTAACAAATTATGATTTATTCTTATGTTATAACTTCTGTTTAAAAATTTATCCCAGTAGGTTTTTGTTTGAAACAATTTTGCTGACAAAACCACCCTTTGTTTGCTGTCCACAGGAGCCAGCAGGGCCACAGAGATATGCTCGTGCATGCTAGTGGCTTCAACCCACCCTGGTTGTCCACAGAACACCAAAGTACCTGGAGCTCAGAAATTTTGACACTGTCCAACTGGGACTAGAAAATTGGTTATCTTTGATCTGGGATTTCAAGAATCCCACAATTTCCCCCTCTGATGAAAGACAGTTGGTTTCAATTAAAAAACATAATAACATTGAACAGGAAACAGAGTTAAAATGAGTTAAACCTTAGCACCACACCTTTTGGATCTTACCCTCAGCTGGGTGTGAATATCCCCAGTCATTTCAGACGTCAGCTTAGGCCACCTCAAGTTCTCACTAATTATATCTGGATTTACGCAGTCCAAATGAAAACAAATTCTTACAGATGAACTATTCCTTAACACAGCTTCAAGCTAGGCTGTTGAAAGGTTAGAATTTTAAAGGTCTCCAAGTAATCAGTTCTCACTGATTTCAATGAAAGGGAGGGGAAAAATCCACCCCTAATTGCAGTGGTCTCAAGGAACCCAAGAACCAAGCCCAATTTCCACAAAGATCTTTCCACAGACAGAAATCTTTCCATAGACTTCGATGGCCACATGTGCTCAATAGTTCTCACTCAAGGACTCTGAGGCTGGAATTATATTATTCATTTATGCAAATCAGTTCAAAGAAAATGTAGAAATTAGTGGGGATGGTAGAAACTTCAGGACTGTTATGAGATTTGCTTAAATTGGTAGGCCAAACTATTCGAGACTTGTTGCCCAGAACTAAATCTGTGAACGTTATACTGAAAGTGCTAGTCTGAGAAGCTGGAAAAGGATTTAGAACCTGAAAGCCTCAGATGCTTTTTAAATTATTTTGAATCCATGTAAACGTGTTGGTTCTCTCCTTTCCTGAATGTCGCTGAGAGAAGCCGTTGGGATTTTGCCATGACACTTGCTATGTTTGCAAAACTTCTGTTCCCAAATGTCTTTCAACTCCCATGCCCCAGAACTTTGACCCTAAAGGCATAGCTCCCAGAGTCATTTTGAAGTCTGTTAGAAACCTTCTTATAGCTATTGATTTTATACAGATGAGACTGTGCTATAATAGCAATGGAAAGCAGTAGCAAACCTCAATACTCTTTTTTCTGTGTTTTTCTGTAGGAGATAAGAGGCATAGCCACAGACTAGGACTCAAAGAGCTGCACAGAGAACAAAAAAAGAGCCTGTCCTCCCCTAGGCAATAGCGGGGGTGAGAGATGCCATCCGGATTTTGCTGGTGATTCCTCACCCTTGCCTAATATGCCTGTGTGTTAGAAGACATCCGAACTGTGCAACAAGCGAAGACTGGTAAGCCATCAAAGCTATACTGCAAAGAAAATTATTGTCAGGAATTATGATCTTTCTGCCAGTAGAATGCAGATGGAGCACAGCAGATACTCAGAAAAAGAAAGTATCTACTTGTAGGAAAAGCAAGATGGTGGATTATCTGTCCGGCCGTCCGTCCGTCCATCCATCCATCCATCCATCCATCCATCCATCCATCCATCCATCCATGTATGTATGTCACAAATGTGAGAGCCTGGCCATTCATTATTGTCATGATTATTTTATTTATAAACCTATGTATTGAACAAGCAGACAGCACTACCATATTCTTAGGCTTACAGTAAGAGGCATTTATGAGTCATGACTTGGATTCTATGATAGTTTCATCATTACCCTTTCTGCTGTCCTTTAGCTGATCAACGTAGGAAAAAATCCAGATTATTATGCATAGCCCATGACTGCATTTCAGTTAAAAATCCTATGACTTAAGCTGCCTTCTAATCCTTCTAAATCCCTTAATTATATAGATTTGAAAATGTACCCTATAACTATTATGGGCCCAGATTGAAATTAATACTTGGTTTTCTTTCCCCTTTTAAAAAATTCCTTACTTGCCATCATTTTTTTACTTGAAAGATTCTATACTACATCCAAGTTTTATTAACAAGCAGTTCTTAAGGAGGAGAACTGAAAGTTACCAGATATTTTTCCTGTTCGCAGCGCAACCTCTTTTGAAACAATCGGTGTGCCTATAGAGTTTGTTAGATGTATGCATAAATTACTGTACTTAATGGGCTATTTTAAATTTTCTTGCTCACATTAAGTCAAAGGCAATGAGGCATAGATTATATTACATGAGTTGAATTATAGTGAAATAAGCTAAGGCATACAAGTAGCCTTCAGCTGTACACTAGTGTAATGCAGTTCCTAAGGGTTTGATCCTGCCGCTCTAGCACATGCTCATTTCTCATTGCTGTCAGAAGGAGTTCAATCATCAGGTGCAGATTCTAAAGACACTTCAAGCCATTAAGCAGAGATTGCAAGTTCAGCGTGGTGGGAGTTGTGCAGATACAGGACAGTAGCTAGCTATGAGGTTTCTGCTAATTTGTTCACCACTCTTTGAAGTAAAAACGCAGGAAAGGAATGGAAACCGCATGAAATATTAAATCATCCCACATTTCCAGGAAGGCTCTGCAGCAATTAAAAACTACTAGTATAATGTGTACATGTTAGTTGGTTCTCCAAGAACGCCAGAAACATTGTCATAAAAGGAATAAACTTTCCACTTACAAGTATAACAGCAGAGTATGTTTACTTGTTATCCACTGGGCAATACAATACATATTAAGCACTTAATAAATAACTGTAAAAGCATGGGTTGTTATATTTCAGGCAATGATTATTTCATTAGGTAATTAATTTAGATATTCCTCCACCTTTGAAGCCATACAGCCATCACATTTTTAAATTTGGAGTGGGACTTGACAAAGATAATTTGCAAAAACATGAGGAGAAAGATGGCAACAAAGAAAATGTTTCAATAAAAACTAGATAAAATGTATTCAGAAAAATTACATTTCAGCCTAAAAACTATTAAAAGGAAATTATTCCTTCTTTACTTTTAAAAGTATTTTTTACTCCTACTTCTCTGTAATCTACTTAGTTCTCTTTCAAAATTCTTCTTTCACATGGTCTTTTTAAATTACGTTTTAAATCAGGCAGTGATCAATTTCAGTGATTAACTACAGCCAACAAAGTACTGAAAAACTTGTCCTCACTCTATTTCTTCAAAATATTTAACTCTTAATGTTGAAACTGTTTCATTTCAAAACATTCCAGATGTTTTACTTCAGGATGTAAAAAAAAAAAGCATTTAAAACATACTAGATTAAACAAAATATTTTTCTCTCTCTAAAACAATTTAAAAATTTTAAAATAGATTTGCACAGCTGTAGGGCAAAAGAAGAATAGCTGATGTTGGCAAGAAGCTGTTCTGCAACATGCGTGTTTCACAAACGAATCATAATTGTCTCTTGAAACTTGTGCTCCCCCATCTGTCTGTTATATCCGTTACAGAGAGGAACACGTCTCTAGCAAATTAGGAACTACGTTTTGTATTATGTTAGAACACGTCTAAACTTGCCCAAAGCAAAGCTATCAAATTACTTCCCAGGCAGCTGCCCCTCCTGCAAAAGATACTTGACGTCTTTGTGGAAGAATAACACTGAAAAACCATCGAGGCTGCAATTTGAAGCCTACTTACTTCTTCAACTGCTTGACTGACATTAGCCCATGGAATAATTGTTTAATTTTAGGCAGGGAGACAGTAGGATTGGGAAGAGAACTGAATGTGGAAAGGGAGCCTTTGAGAAGACCAGCAAAAGTCCCAGTGAAGACCTGGTCTGTACTGAGAGAAAGGAATCACTCCAGGGAGTAAAAGGATTAAAGGAGTAGAGGGGATTTTGCCTATTCTAGGACACTCACATGCACTGATTCATCTCATGCACCTTTATAGACCAAAGTCTGAGCAAGTCAGCCCCAGCTGTAATAATGCTCAACAGAGGGAAACTAGAGGCTGGTTTGAAGATGAGACTAAACAAGCTGCTGAGATGCCTGTTTCCTTCCACTGACTGTACTGTGAGTCTCTCTCAGATATAACCAGGTTTCAGACGCTCAAGGTTACAGTTTCAAGTTAGAAAGGATGTGGCAGGAACTGTGAATTAAACTATCCATACCTTTGTCTTCCTGTCCCCAACATCATTCCCACTTCCATGTCACAACCCTCTGCCCCTTGGCAGTGCCAATCATGTTTATGAATTGAATAGCTCCATTTTAAAACAAAAGCAAGCTTTTTTCCCAATGACTTTTTTTTTTTAATTTAAGGGTAGAATAAATTGCCTAATCTGACTCCAGCAGGGCCCACAGCTTTTTGTGAAGAATGGAAGACAGGTCTTCAGATCATGTCTTACAGAAAACAGATTTAAGCCTGGACCAGCCAGAACCGGGGCAAACACCCCAAGCCCTGTGTTATGTCTAAAAAACTTCCCCATGCCACTAGCACTTTGGTGAACCTAATAATATTTTTGTTTATTTGTTTGAATGATCCATGTCAAAACCAAATGTTTCATACGTCTGCGACTGTGCATTTCTAAAAGATAAAACCGTCTTTTTTTTTTCTTTTTTTTTTCCCCTTCTTTGTTTGTTTTCTTGCACTGGCAAAACAAAGACTGACAGTATATTCCGAGTCAGTCTAAATTCAATCTCAAGCTCAAGAACATGAGCTTCGTGTTACATTCCAGTTATCCAACACAAGCCAAATTTCGGTGTCATGGGCAGAAGCATCCTGTACCACCAGTCACCAAGGATGTGTTCTGAGATTGGGACTGTGCGCTGGTCCCAGATGTACGGACGGTGACTATGTTCCATCCAAAGCCAGCTGAGATGGGAGCAATTGGTCCCACTTGCCACAGACAGGATACAAGTGTATCCTTTGCATACACTTGGACTACAAGGTCTTTAGGTCAATTGCTCATACTATATTGTTCTAAACTGATGGCTCCCAAATTTTCTAGACAATTCTTAGCCTACGATACTGCTGCAGACTTCCATGTACCTTCATTATAAAACGAAGAGTCAGAACACAATACAGATATCAAAGGCCAGCACTGAACATGGCTTCGCTGTAACCTCTGTGATAATCTGAGAGCTACAGTTCTGTGTCAGGTAGCACAATAAGACCTGTTTCACTTCAGCACAATACTAAGCCCAAACAGCAATAAAAAAGACAATGCTATTATTTTATTCTTCATCAGATATATGGGACCATTTAAGTAGTGAATGCCATTAGAAATAACAGTAGTGGGATTACAGAATTGTGCTATTGCAAAATTCCTGTGGAGGAAAAATTGTTGAACTATCAAGTTTTTGGTGGGTAAATAATTGGCCTCAATGCAGCTTAAAGTCACAGCCTTGCAACAAACTCCCACCTTTCTTTGATGACTAACAATTTCACGTGCAACACAAAATACCCATACAGGGATTGATGATCAGGCAGTGGTCTCCAGTTCTTGTCTTCGTTCACACAGAAAATTATTCCCCAAGCGCTTGGAGTCCAACACTTAATGCCTTTGACCACATGCTGCTAGCCACATACTAACAATGTATGCACATGCAAAACTCTTTTTCAGAATTTCAAGAAGTAGTAAGGCAGCAAAAAATTATCTTGAGCAAACTTAACAACAATAGCTATTCACATTTAAAGAACCTGTGAAACCCTTAACATTTCTCTAGGGTACTTAAGCTCCAGAGTATTACAGCAGAATTCCATCAGCATGTTTTAGAATTTATATGGCTGAAGTACACGAGGTTATAGGAAAACTTTATTAAAGCACTTCAAAAGATATTTATATACAAAAAACAGAAACTTCGTTTTCTCTTGGGAATAACTTGTAAATATTTAGCAGGAAAAAGTTTTAAAAAATTAACAGTCAATCAAATGACTGCTTTTCCACTTGTGGTTGTGCTTTAGCTATTTAATTCTTTCTGCCCACATCCCTCTCCCCAAAAAACGTTGCCTATGCGGGCATATAGGGTGATACTACAAAGTCTCTTACTACACATTTATCCTTCAAAGTGTTGTTGCTTATGGATAGTCCTTATGGTATATTTTGGCTCAAAGGCACAAACTCACTCTTAATTTCCACTCTTTGATTTATTTTCTGCCCTTGGGATACAAGACCTCCAAAAATATCAGCCCAGAAGCAGCACAGAGCTATCTGGAATATTTGTTACATTATGACTGCAATTCATATGACATTTGGCTTGACATGACTGGTGGTGAAACCTGCTGACAGGATATATGCATTTTTGTCTAGCCAAAGGATTGAAATTACTTTATCTAGCTAGAAGGATGGTTCCACTTCCTGTTACTCCATGTATTTAAGGACCACAGGGCTGTGTATAGCCTTAACTGAAATGTTTATTGATTTACAAGTCAGACTAGGTCTATGTTAAGGGCTTTAGTGAAATTTCCCACTTAACCCAAGCACTGGTTCAGCCCCTTTGACACTCGTAATATAAGGAATATCATTGATGGTTAGACACTAGTCTATTTACTATCACAGAAATCCTAGAATTGTGGCTAGGAAGGGCTCTCCAGAGGGTATGCGACCAACCCCCAAGCACAGAGGGGCAGTAAGTACATGGGCCACACACATCAGATCACTGCCTCAACATTTCTTCGCCGCCTCCCACAGAAGAGATTATACAGCTTTGCTAAGCACCCTGTTTCAGTACTTTACCTTCAAAGCATTTAGAAAGTTTTTCCCAGCACCTGGTGTTTTGGTAGCAGCATGTATTCTGGCTCAGGAGAGGTTTGGATGACAAGGGAGTCAGTGTACGGGGGTGGCCTCTGGCAGCAGGAAGTATTAGGGTTGTTGCTCTTGTAACTTGGGAAGTTGCCCTAAAATCTTTCTTGTGGGCAACACCTCAGTAAGTTTAGTCATATTTTATTCTGTCACTGATCATATTTTGAAAAGTCTAACCCCTTGGCTACTGATTTTATCACATCTCACACTGCATTTGTTCCACGGGATTTCAGGCCAGAATGGGAAAAAAATCCATTACTATTAATCACTTTCGTTTTCATAGAATGTTACTATAGTCCTTACTTCAACAGGTAATTTACCAATACACACGGAAAGCACATACAAAATTTTAAAAATAAAGCAAAAGATGGTCCAAAGATAAACACTTTAAATATGCATACATTTTAAAAACAAAGTCCCTTATTCAGTAAATATTTATTTGTATATTTAACTCTTTTATAATCTAGAGTGACAAATTTTAGCAAAATCAGTTAATAAGTGGGAATTGTGAAACTAAACCTTTTTGAGTACTTTAAAATTCCCTTTGAATTTCTCCTACAGGATGATGTCAAAGAAAAACGAATAATTTGATGAGGCTACTATTTGAGATTCAATTGTATCAGTTTTATATAGTGAAGTAGGAACTCTTCTATAAAAAAGTAAACTTCCATGACAATTAAATAACAGTGCATGTAACTTGCTGACTATTTTAAAATACTTCAGAGCTCAGAGCCCTGGTTAATACTTGAAGAATTAATTAAAGAAACAGAATTCCTTCATCTGTAGACCTGGCAGCTTAATAATGTCAAACATTTGTGTGCCTTAGGAGCACGAATAGATCCACCTTTGGTTTCATGCAAGGGAGGGCTGGCCCTCACTGTACCCTGTAGCTTTTGGTAGACCTGTGCACAGGTGGAACTGTTGGTTTATAACAACTTTTTTTAAAAAATAACAGGGGATAAAGACTCTTTCCCACTCCCTACTCCGAAGGAGCTGACATTTCCACATGGGGATCTGTGGACAGAGGTTACATCTAAACAAGGGGCCCTCGGGAGCAGCTCTGAGCTCCCATACCTACTAGCACGCCACACACAACTCCACACCGTCCCAGGTTCTCATCAGCTTTCTGCTTCTCCACCTTTCCTACCTCAGATGCACTTTGATCAACTCTCATCTCCAGAGAGCCAGAGAAGCTCATCACATATTCACAGATAGGTTAGGACACTACCTAAAAAGTAGATTGCGGCCCCAGACTCTTGTTTTCACTCTCCCTGTACGGCTCAGGGACCACAGAGGCTGTCATTCTAGTTACAAATAAGCAAGGAGCAATGCCCTCCTGGCTCTATCTTCATGTCAAGTAGAGATGAAATACAGCTGGCAGACCCAAAGGACAATCTGATGATCATTCAATAACATGGGATTCCTCAGCCCCTTCTAATGTGCACCAAAGTCAATCTACACCAGCTTCCTCTGCAGTCAGGTTTACTGTTTTTTTGGTTGTGTCTCAGTTCCCATCAGTATCAAATTTAGCGACTTTGGCTTACAGGCAAGAAGAAAGTCGTGTTTCTTTAATCTATATTTCAGCAACAGATTGGAAATATGTATGCATGTGCATGTAGATTGGTTTCATTTCCATCTTTAAAAAATTTCCTCTAACATGTACTGAGTTTTGGTTTTCCTCTTATTTAGCTCATGGGCAATTTAATCTTGCTTTTGCCCATGCAGTTATACCCAGGGACTCCAGAGTAATGTACTCATGTGAACAGTCATTAGAATTGAACCAATGTAAAAACCAACATGAGTTAGAAAAGACTCTTGACAGAAAAGTGTATTTTTAGGCTCAGTAATGTGAAGTTCACTCAAAGAAAGAGTAAATATGAATATAAGCATAAAAGCTTTAATCTACTACGCATCAGTTCATAGCCAGGTGTGAAATCCATGAAGATGCATGCTTTAAATCTAAAAAAAAAGTCAGCCCCTGTTTCAACACTCACTAAAAAAAATAGTTGCTAGTGTTATGTCTTTGCATTATTTCAAAACACAGAAAAATTAACCACTCAATGTTCTTGAGTTTAAAGAGTAAATGAGATAACTATGGATGAGCACCACTAATTTTCAATAGCTTTGTACATCTTCTTGTTCTATTCCAACACACGTCCAAAAACTAAGATGCATATGCATGAGGGGGCTTGTCTGCGTGTGGAAACAGCAGGAAAAGGTGGATAACCATGGTGCAAGAATCTGTTCAACTGATTTATAAATGCAAAGGAAATATTCTTAAAGAAGCAAGATTAGGAAACAAAGCTGTAAAGAAGGGCCAGACGTGCAGTTTGTAGTCAAGTCCAAGAATGGTTGCTTTTTTAAACTCTACATTTTATTATTTTTCCATATACAACATCTTGGACACCAAATACATTGCAAACAGAAGTGCATGCATCTGGTGACATGAAATGATTATCAGAACTCTTATTGAGTTTCAACCGAAAACTGTATAAAGTCATGTTAAAAGAAGAAAATTAAATCTACAGACTTGTATGTATTAATAAAAGATAACAGCAGGTCAAAGACAGTCAGTCCCTTTACAGCAAATACAGTAAGCAGATGTAGAAAAAGGTACTGGAGGCATAGAGACAGCTCTGTGGCAGGAAGGAAGAAAAAAAACACTACTAACACCTCTGTTATTATAACAGGATATCCTATTTAACCATATCCCTCATCACAAAATGCTTTTTAGGAGAGTACTGAAAATCAAAATTCAACTATATTATACAAAAGATCAGTTTTAATAAACTACCTGTGTCTCTAATATTTTGGAAAGTTATTAAAAATGGGGCTGAGTCCACCAAAACTTTAGGAAGTATCCAAGCCTATATGCCACACAAAATACAAAGATGTCTCGTAATGTTGCACTTCATTCTACTTTCACTTCAGTAGCTTCCATCTCAGTTGCATTTTGCTGCTCCCTACGATTTTTTTCCCATTCTGAAATTCTAAGCTAACATCTCCTGGAGAGTTTCTGCCAGACGCATTGCCATCCATGTGACACTGCTGATCATCTTGCTCCAAGGGCAGTTCTTCCTACCGTGTCCTCCCTTGATATTTCAGAGAGAAAATTTAGCTGAAACTTTTCACAGATATCAGACTAATTATCCATTCCCTCATGAAGACAGCATTTATAGTGCCTAAGGAACACCTAAATTAGGCAAGCTGATTTTGAAAGTTAAAAAAACTTAATGAAAAATTAGACATTCACTAAAATGACCCCATATACTTTACTGCAATACATATTTAAGATTTTCAGGCATTTTAAAATCTGGTTTTAATCATTTCTCAATTTAATATTTTAATAACAGTAAAGGTGACAAGCCAATAAAAATATTTGGCAAGTCAGGTTTTGCCAGAGTGGAACATAAGGAACCCAAGTTAAGACAGATACAACAATCTAACCAAGTCCATGTCTGTCATCCTTGAAAGCAAAACTGATCTGTAATTCACCACGGAAAAAGCTACAAAACTGTGGTTTTTGTTATAAAATGAGACTGAACATTTCAACCCAATTTGGGCAACAGAGTCCAAAAAGAAAGGGAAAAAAAAAGAAAATAAAAGAACATAGAGCAAAGAAACTTTGTTTGATTTGGATTTAGTTTATTTCATAAGCAAAAGAATGTAACACTTTGAGGCTCAGGAGAGCAAAAATTCAGGCATGAGAAAGTAGGCAAATAGAAATTTCGCCCCTTCTTTAAACTGTAGATTCCTACACAGCCATTGTATTTACCTACAACTCTTTTCAAAATGCTACCTGGGCAAAGGAATAACTTTCTTCCTGAAAGCTTTGCTAAAGTGTGTGCACAGAAGCCTCAAGCAGGAGACGTGCTTTTGGACTACCCTAGCACATTTTCTCCAGAGGAATGTTTTGTCTCTATAAACATGGCAGCAGCAGGGTTCAAAACTGCTCCTTTTCATTCTAAGGGTTTCCAGCAGAATACAAAATGACCTCCTTGGTTATCTCATCCAGGATGTTTGTATTTTTCCAAAAGCATACACACGTCCAAATCTCTCACTCATTATTATTTTTTTTAATATGTGTCAAACATTGCTAAAGACTATTTGGCATGCATTCAGAACCATTATTAACACAAAGAGAAATGTGGGGTCATCTGCTTCCAGATTACTGAGATTTTTCTCTTCTATATTTATATTATTTACACAGGAAGGGAAGTAGAAGTATAAGAATCTCTTTTCTTCTAATTAGGACATGGGACAAACACTAGAAATTACTACTCCAAAATATACAGAAGAAGAAATAATGGGAAATTTATTTCAAGACAACAGAATCACCATATGCCATTATAAAATGTAAAAAGGGCACGTACATTGTCTCCAGCAAGAATTAGAGAAGTAAGGCAATGAACTGCCTGAAAAAGTGTCGTCTGAAATGTATTGTTTAAAACCTAAGGAATTAGTCCAAAATAGATGCCATGGATTTGGTGCTTGCATGTGTTCCAGCTAGGTTTAAAAAGGCCAGAATTTTGCCTAATATCATTCACTGTCTTCTGCCCTCTTGCAAAAACCTTAGTCCGCTGGCAGTGCGTAGAACTAAGGCTGTCATTCTAGTGAAGTAGGATGAAGACAAGGCAGCTCTTATTCCTTTGAAGGGGATATTTAGGATGAATACTTGGAAAATTTTTATTTAAAAATAAAAGTAGTCAAGGATTACCTAAAAAAAATGCAGGAAAGAAAGAGAAACTTCAGGCTATGCAAACACAAGGGAACAGCCTGCTATATGACTTCTACTAAGGTCAAACAGGAAAAGCAGCTTTTATGACACAGAAACTGTGGAAAATCCCTAGGAAGTAAGAGATAAAAGTGAAGTGAATCTCAAAAATAGGCCAATCTTTACTAATATTAAACTCTAGATCACCGTAAGTGTCATTTCCAACATATAATGAACCTAAGCAAACTACTTTTTTTCTTAGTGTCAAGATTTTTATTGCTCCTAAAGCAATGAATACTTTGAGTAGATTGATTTATTTTCTTTTTTTAACATAAAAAAGGAGGGGGGGGTGTTCTTCACCTATTATGTGAATGCTGTAATCGGATTAATCCACATAGATGAGAAAAATCCTTTTCCCTAGGCCAGACTGATCACAACATGACTCAGATAAGTGGGCTACTGAAATACCACACAAGCTTCTGTAGACAGCTGTACTGCGAAATAGAAATAAGGTGCAGAAGGGCTGAAAGCTGAAGCCCTACAAATTAAGACTAGAAATTAGATTCACATATCTTAATTGTCAGAATAATTAACCAATAAAACAGCGTAACAATCACTGGTTGTGGTCATTTCTCCATCACTGGAAATTTGTGGGGTAGCACTAGATCTTTCGCTAAACAGCAGACCATGGTTCTGCCACAGTTATTGGAGACTGGCTCAGAAATCCAGACCAGATATTCACAAAGTAATCTCACCATCCAATGAGTCAGGTAACCTCAGTTTTAAAAAGGAAACAACTATAAAGCCAATCAGCAAATCTAAAAATAAAGGAGAGAGATTGAGAGCTAGATGTGCATGCAGCATGTTTCTCAGGCAGAAATAACCCTGACAGTGCAGACCTTTCTGAACTCAAATACAGCCTCTGTTTCCTAACAGTAAGAGAAAAAGGCAGTTGATATAACACAGGTAGACTTGGACTATTGAAATATTATCCCAAGTTACCACAGAATGGAAAAAAGGACAGGAGTTCCTCCCCTC
The DNA here is from genome assembly GCF_030867145.1 of Opisthocomus hoazin. Classification (NCBI taxonomy): domain Eukaryota; kingdom Metazoa; phylum Chordata; class Aves; order Opisthocomiformes; family Opisthocomidae; genus Opisthocomus; species Opisthocomus hoazin. Next base: position 30,224,313 of record NC_134421.1, read on the forward strand.
AAAAATATGTATTTTCTGCTCTTAATCCTCTGAACAGGGTAGGGAAGACCCCAAGATGGTTACTCATTAGCCTGGATGATTGGAGGTAGATAGGAAAGGAACAATATCCAGCTCCAGCTCTGAACACAGGCAAGGGCTACTTCTGCTTTAAAGAGATTTTTGAGCATTTCTAGCATGACTAGAGCTGCCACAGGGCTGCCTTCCATCCCAGGGCTCAGTGGTAGTTTTATCAACCGATGGCGAGACCAATCTGCTCATGCATGGCATATATATGCCTGAGGAGGCTGTTTTTTCTTAATGTTGAAGATGGACACCGTAAACAAGGCATTTGCACATGTCTATACACATACCTCCCTCCAGTAATCTAAAACAGCACACATATCATTAAAACATTTCAATGTTTTTACACAGAGGTTTACTGTCAAGTTTGTACAAGAAAGCTGAAGGGAGATGACCTGTTTTTCAATTGAATACAGCACGATTACCACTTCTCATGTCATGTGTTAAAAGTGGGGAGTTTGGGCTGAAATAACATTTCTCTACTGAACTACTGCAAAATAATGAGCAGCTGCTCTTGCTCAGAGATTTTCCGAACTTGTATTCATCCGCATTTTATTTCATGTGGAGAAAGAAGTGAGTAAGTTTTTCTCACGAGCTTGTCCTTGACTAGGGTTGTGTGCCCAAAAGCTTACCTTTTCTGTCAGCTGTATGAGCTGTTATAATAAAAGATACCACATCTCCATACAAACCATAAGCTCTCCTTTCATCAAAGGAAGCTGAAATGTCTGTGGCTGAAAGCACTCTTTTCCCTCTGACAAAGGCAAATGTTGAACTCAGAAGGCTGAAAAGAACCAAGTGTTGGGCATTCAACATCTTGATGAAATCTCACGGAAAAAAAAAAGCTAAAAAGCACCAAGACTGCAGATGTCAGTTATATTAGAAGCAAAAGAAAAAAAATGAAAGCTGTAACAAATGAAAATATGTTAAAAAGGAACCCAGGCTGACACCTGGCTGTCTGCTTTGATTTGTCTGGCTCCAGTTTCTGTGTGCTTTGAGCTGGTTGCAGTTTGGCCCCAGGAGAATCGAGGGTAGGAGCATGCTGCTGGAGGAATGAAGGCTTCTCAACCATACCTTCTCCCCCTCCAAATGCAACAGCGTTTGAAGGGCAAAGTACTTACTGCAGATTGAGACACCAGGCCACAAAGACCTGTTAATCCAGCAACGCCAGGAAATACTGTGTATTAACAGCACTGTTTCAGATGCTTTACTTGGACCCAAGCCACACGTATATTAAAATATGTGAAAAATATGATGGGTAATCAGTGTGATCCTGTGGTCAATTCATCTTCCTGCAGGCTATACAGGGAGGGATTCAATTCCCATATGGTTCGAGTCTGCTAGCTCCCCCATGTTATTGCGTGAGGTTGATTCCTAGTAGCAGAGCATCACCCCACCACCTCCAAAGGATTCCGAGTCACACCAGGTTCCCCTGTGCAATTGAAGGAAGAGGAGATGGACACCAGGAATACCATCACAGCTTCACACCTGTCTCCATAGGCTTTCCTTAGAGAGGGAGTATAATAACATGGAGAAGAAAACATTTCCCTACGCCCTATAGAGTTTACTAGAAAACCTGCATTGGGCTCTAGACAGATCTTTTGGGGATTTCTGTGAAACAATGGGGGCTGAAAAGCGTCACCATTATGGCACTAAGTGGTTCACTAGCTGAGTAAATGTTATTCCCTGTGATGGCTCCAGTTTCCTGCTAGCCTCATCAAATCTGGCAGGTTTTACTGCATGTTTTCTGAAAGAAAAAAGTTGTGCATTTGCACAGTCTGATAAGAGATAATTTACAGGATTTTTAAGAGGTGAGGGAGATGAGAGTGGTGGGAGGGGGAAGGAGAGAGAATTGACACGCTGAGATTGCTCATGAATTTATGTAACTATACAACTTTCTTTGACCTAGTGTGAAACCTAGCATTTCAGCAACAAAATTTTATTCTACTCTAAGGGGTAACACACATATTACTCCCCTTTACTTTAGCTTGTGCTTATCTGAGAAGTTTATTCCCAACACGAACTTTGATGTAAGATCACCACAAGAAAATGGTGCCATGTGTGAACACAAGGAAGAACAGATTATCGAAGGGTCACTGATGAGTAACTGCATTGATTCATGAAACACACTGCTGAGCACCACCATGGCACAGCTGCCTCATGACACAGAGGTCATTGGAGTTAAGGACTTATCAGTGCTATTTTTTTTAAATTCCTACATCCAGAGGTTTATAACTTGTCCACAAACTTTGGCAGACAGATTACTAAGGTTGAGCAAAACAGCACCTCCTAAAACATTAATCTGGCTGTGTCATTAAATTAGCCACTACATGAGCCTGAAAAACACACTGACAACAGAAAAAGAGCTACTGTTTCAAAATAACGTGGTTTAAGATACCGCCAATTTAAAGTGTAAGGAGCTGCATCACATGCATCACAGACATTGTCTCAGCTGCAAAGTTACCATAAGAGGCATTGCACTTTCCTTCAAAAGCATAAAGAATTGCAAAAAGCATACATTACAAGACTGCAGCTGTACCTTCTTATTTATTATCTACACGTGATAGTCCAGTGCTGAAAGTTCATGGCTTTTTCAGGGCCATTTCAATCTCCATGAAGGAGCCTGACGCCAAGGGTATAATTCATACCTACATACCAACACTTTATGTATGGTTTGTAAAGTAAAGAAAGAAAGCAAAAGATGTACACAACTTTTTGCACTGAAGCGAGTTGAAAGTAACCCAAAGCTAAGAGCTTCTTCGTGCAACAAAATATCTTCCTGAATACAGTCCAGCTTACAAACAGCTGTATGCAGTTTATTCTACTGTAAGGTATCCTTGCAGGATGAAAATAACTTGCTTTGAAAAAACACTTGAGGCAAAGTTTACCACTGCTTAGACAAATGTTTACAGTAAGATTTCTAACTTCCATATAGTTAAGATGCTTTTTGATATTTGAAAAAAAAAAAAACAACCCACCCCAGATGCACACCTCCACCTCCTGTATGAGAGCTCCCTTGTAAAATTACGGACCTGATCTTCAGAGTTCAGCAGTCAGATTGCTTACATATGTACATAATAAGATTGTTTTAATATTGCTATGAATTTTTCTGCCTTCAATCTGTACAAATTGCATATATTGAAACAATGTCTGAATCTGGATTTAAGCATCTACCAGAGAATTAATCTGAGTTAATATTGACTGAATTATTAATAAATACCTGAAATGAAAACAAGACCTTTACTACAAAGATTTGTGGTCTTTGCACCTACTAGTATGTTGGAAAGAATTCCAATCCCAGGTACCTTTGGACAAAAGATAATTTTATTTAACAACTATCTTTACAAAAGTGCATCTACCTATAAATTATACTTGAAAGGCAAATTACAAATGCACACATTCATGCACTTCTAAACTAATACATATATACAAAGACAAGTAATTAAAAACAGTAATTGTTCAGCTGAATACAAGAAACATCCAAAAAAGAAAAATATGTGAAAACAAATATATTGTGATCCAAGTGTATTACTGAAGGCCATTATATGAGAGAAGATCAGGTTTGAGACCACCTAAGGAACCAGAAGGTTCACAAGTCCTTCGGACCTGATAAGGTACATCCTCAGGTCCTGAGGGAACTGGCAAGTGAAGTTGCTAAGCTGTTCTCTATCATATTTGAGAAGTCATGGCAGTTCAGTGAAGTTCCCACTGACTGGAAAAGGGGAAACATAACCCCCACTCTTCAAAAGGAGAAAAAATGTGGGGAACTACAGACCAGTCAGTCTCATCTCTGTGCCCAGCAAGATCATGGAGCAGATCCTCCTGGAAACCATGCTAAGGCACATGGGAAATAAGGAGGTGACTGGTGACAGCCAACATGGCTTCACCAAGGGCAAATCGTGCCTGACAAATATGGCGGCCTTCTACATCAGGGTTACTGCATTGGTGGATAAAGGAAGAGCAAACTGATATCATCTACCTGGACTTGTGCAAAGCATTTGACACTGTCCCGTATGACATCCTTGTGTCTAAATTGGAAAGACATGGGTTTGATGGGTGGACCACTCGGTGGGTAAGGAATTAGCTGGATGGTCACACTCAAAGAGTTGCAGTCAACAGTTCAATGTCCAAGTGGAGACCAGTGACGAGTGGCATTCCTGAGGGGAACTGGTATTGTCTAATATCTTTGTCGGTGACATGGACAGCGGGATTGAGTGCACCCTCAGCAAGTTTGCCGATGACACCAAGCTGTGTGGTGCAGTCAACACGCTGAAAGGACACGATGCCATCCAGAAGGAACTGGAAAAGCTGGAGACATGGGCCTGTGCAAACCTCATGAAGTTCAACAAGGTCAAGTGCAAGGTCCTGCACATGGGTTGGGGTAATGCCAAGCACAAAGACAGGCTGGGCAGAGAATGAATTGAGGGATAGCCCTGAGGAGAAGTACTTGCGGGTGTTGGTTGATGAGAAGCTTAACATGACCAGGCAATGTGCACCTGCAGCTGAGAAGCCAACCATGTCCTGGGCTGCATCAAAAAAGGTGTGGCCAGCAGGATGAGGAAGGGGACTCTGCCCCTTTATTCTGCCCTGGTGAGACCTCACCTGGAGTGCTGTGTCCAGCTCTGGAGCCTTCCGCACAGGAAAGACATGGACCTGCAGAAGCAGGTCCAGAGGAGGGCACAGCAGTGATCAGAAGGATGGAACACCTCTCCTATGAGAAAAAGTTGAGAGAGTTGTGGCTGTTCAGCATGCAGAAGAGAAGGCTGTAGGGACACCTTATATTAGCCTACCAGTACCTGAAGAGGCCTGCAAGAAAGCTGGAGAGGGACTTTTTACAAGGGCATGGAGTGATAGGACAAGGGGGAGAGGCATTAAACTGAAATAAGGTAGATTTAGATTAGATATAAAAAAGATACTCTTTACTACGAGGGCAGTGAAACACTGGCACAGGTTGCCCAGAGAAGCTGTGGATGCCCCCTCCCTGGAAGTGTTCAAGGCCAGGCTGGATGGAGCTCTGAGCAACCTGGTCTAGTGGAAGATGTCCCTGCTCATGGCAGGGGGGTTGGAACTAGACGATCTTCAAAGTCCCTTTCAACCCTTACCATGCTATGATTATGTAGCACTTAGCACAGGAAATCATGGTAGAGTTTCATGGCAGTACCACAGAATAAATACAGAATAATAACACTCAACCAAAGAAGCATTGTACTAGATGTTTTCCAGACCATGGGAGAAAGTGATATGCTAGAAGAAAGCAGAGAAATTCTGGTGATTCCAGTAGGAGTCCTTTCTTGCCAGTGCCACTGAGAATTGCAGACTTACAGCTCCTTTGAATCAAGGTGCACAAATACAGTTATAACTTGCATTAATGGGAACTGATTGCACCCGAGCCACTGTAAAACTGTTGGATAGCAAATCATTTTTTTTGTTCTTCTTGTGGCAAATAAAATGAATAGCTCTCGCTGGCACCCGACTGCCTCTAGTTACACTGGTTCTAGACCTTTGTTTGCTTCTCTTCCATGTGGGTAACCAAAATGGGAATAAGAGTAATGCTTGGTAGAAGCAGAAGGTAATTCTGTGCTTTCTTGAAAAAGTAAGGTTGGTTTAATTCTCCATGTGATATTCTGTCTATAACTAATCTATAAAACACATTTCAAACTAGATTAAGACTCTTTTCTTCCCGCTCACTTCAACACATGCTTAGTTTTGAACAAGTTTCTGTTTGCTGATGTCACGATGGCTCAGTCCTGTGAAACAGTGTTTTGCTGGCTGCAGAGCCTGCTGAAGATTGGTTGCTTAAGGCCTTTTTCACTCTGCAAGTCACGTTCCTTTTTGTCAGCCTCACTGCAGATCAATTCATTCAAGTGACACAGTAACAAACCTCCAGCTCCTAATTATAATTCTATTAGCCGAAGGGGTGATTTTCAGAAGAGCAGGATACAAGTGATGGACCCTATTGTGTGCAGAGCCACAAAAAGATATTCTTTACTATGAGGGCAGTGAGCTACTGGAACAGGTTACCCAGAGAAGCTGTGGCTGCCCCCTCCCTGGAAGTGTTCAAGGCCAGGTTGGATGGGGCTTTGAGCAACCCGGTCTAGTGCAAGGTGTCCCTGTCCATGGCAGGGGGCTGGAACTAGACGATCTTGAAGGTCTCTTCCAACCCAAACCATACTATGATTCTATGATTTTATTCTATTATATTTCTCTTGATAATAATAATAATGAATAAATTATTTCAAACACACAAATCCAAACTTGCCTCCTAGGGCCTTAGTGCAAATTACTTCACTTACAGTAGACCTAAAAAAACTGTTGATGAAAAGGCAAATTACCTTCAAACAACACAGATGTTTTTCACAGGCTCTAAATTAGTAAGGAAGCATTAAAAAGAAAAAAAATCCATATTAAAAGAAAATTTAGCCAAGTTAACACCATTTATTGCAGTCGTTGCATTAAAAAGAAACCAGATTACTCTCAGTAACATTTAGAAATCTGATACTTAAAAATATTTAAATGGTTGAACTGACAGTTCAGCCTGCTGAAATCACAGTTCACAAATAAGTTTAATAGTGAAACAGTGGCAAAATCTGCTGCCGCAAATTGCACTGAACAGGATAAGCTTACAAAATGCTCTCATAAAACAAATACTACCAGTAATTATCAGGTGCTACACCACAAACTACACAGCTGATGGGGAAAAGTCCAGTTCTGTTCCAATTATTACCAATTATTTCTTTTTTCTTATGGTTTAGTTCATAAATGTTAAGCATGTGTTCTAAACTATAGCATTTAAAAATTAACAGTGGATTTCTTAACATTTAGGTAATCCATAAAAGCAACATGTTGACTGATTTAAATTCAAGCAATACATTAACGTTCCTACAAAAACTGCCCTCAGTATTTGACTTAAAGGTTGTGCATTGCTGTCTGAAAACACCGTCTGGAAAACAAACTGCTAGGAATTGGGCAGAGTGACTGCAGAAAATAAACAAAATAAGTAAAAGACCCTTATTCATTCTGGATTAAATTCACCCCTGTGCAAGAGCGCTGGCAGAAGACTTGTGTACTTCTTATGTCTCACTTCAGTCCCCTTTAGGAATAAGAGCGTATATATTCATGCTGTCACAAATATTTCTTAGACTCGATAAACTATGCCTTTCCTCTCTCCAAGCATGTGAATTTCTGTCTTTCCCGCAGTACCCTGACCCCGATGGAAAAACAGTTATTAATTATTATTCTTCAATCTGAACTACCATACTTATGTCCCTGGCTTTCCATGAGTAGCACACAAGCTTCAGCCACTCTTGGGATAATTTATCAGTACTGTATTGTTCTTTAATTTTCTCCTAATCAGAGACTATTAATGGAATACTGAACAACTTCCAACTTTTTTTTTTTTTTTTAGTTTTAGCCTTCTGTTTTTCTTAGATCAATTCCAGCATGGTAAAATAAAAATAAAATTAAAGTTTCTATTTTAGAATTCATACAGGAGTTTACTCATGTGTTACAAAAATACTTATTTTTCCACTATTTTCCTATTGAGGTGCAGAATTTAGAGACATGCCAAAAAATTTTCCAGTTGGAAGCCCTCTGTCCAAATGCCCTCCGGAAGGTATGTTCCCCAAAATTTCAACTTTCCACAGAACAGCACAGATTAGGTAATTTAGAAAAGTATGTTGCAATGAAATGGAAAGAAAATATTGTTGTTGTTTTGCTCTGGTTCAGTTCTAGTGCATTGAAATGAGACCTCAACATCTTGCCTCAAATCACTCTGAAATCCCATTAAGCTGCACCTCCCAAGCCCAATACGCAGTGACTGAAGCAAGTTCAGCTGCTACTTTCAAACAAGGCGTGGCTTGCTACGGCGCTGCATCTCCTGCAACCCAGCACACAGAGCCACGTGCATCAGTGCCATATTTGTGGATGGCAGAAGAGGCAGCTAGAAGATCAAGAGATTTGGGAGCTGGAGGGAAGCAGCAAAACAGCCGCCATAAAGGTTGGCCATGGCAATGCTGCCTGTGAGCCGCACCAGCACAGTGTGCATGTTCCTAGCAAGAAAACACAGTGTTTTATCCTAGGCACAGAAAATTAAATTTCGCCTACACTTCTGATCGCACCATAGAAACTGTATTCCTTCCAGAGTATGGCTTGAAGACAAGAGTGTTTTGCTTTCTGACAAGCTCCCTTAAAACCAAGAGCATTACAGCACAGAGCTGAAAGAAAGCTTTTGGATCAACAAAAGATCAGGGAATATTTTGTTGTCTTCACAGTGATGTATGATGCTTCCACTAAAAAAATCACAATGTACTTTGACATTTCCAAATCAAAATTTGCAGTCCTCACACCTACATATACAGACAAGCCCAAAATTTCAATTTTTCGTCTCACGTTAGCATTAAAATATACTTCTGAATATTTATTACAGGTCAGGCCACCCATTCCTAACTCATTAGATTTAGTAAAGTAACTTTCATTATTAATGGACCAACACTGAGAAAGGTATCACAGAATCTGCATAGTAATACCAAGAAAAACCAACACTTACCCATAAACCTCTAATGCTAGCTATAGTAAGAAATAAAACCAACCTCCCTCAACATCTGCAATTAGACTTGACATGTCATACACTGCTAAAAACAGACTTAGCAAAGCTTGATAACCCCCTATGCTGGATGTCATCCTCTAACCCTGTTTAACCAACCTGGTCCCACTGATGGTTGTTACTGACTTTTCAGTGCCTGTAGAAGATGCTTTACGCGAAAAACGCACAGGCTAATCTGCAATAGTGTTGTTTTCATACTGCATTTCATCTAACCAGTTTCTTTGAAGCAGAAATCTGTCTTGTAGTTCCTGAACACTGCCAGTTACACCTGGAAAGTTATACACTTTAAAACCAAACCAAACCAAACCAAAATCCCAAAACAAAATTAAAAAGTACAAAAGGCAGGAAGACTGGTGAAATTTTCCTGTTTAGGTGTATAAAGACCACTGAGAAAAGCATTCCCATCAAACAGTAAAGAAGATGCTATATTTAGGTTTTTCCTCAGACTAACAGCTGCTAGACATAAGAAAGTGCAAGCTACACACTAATCCCTGAGAGCGCTTCCATTTCACGATATCCCCACTGAAATCTCTGAGATACTGGACAACTAGTACAGAAAAAAGTGCTTATTTTCTGATCTGGGAGAAGATGGAAGATGACAGTTTGGAATGCTGAGCAACAGTCCAGCAAAGATTTCGGATTCATATGAATAGATTGTTCCCATTAAGATGTTTACCTTTCACCCAGAATGCTGCTCAGTAAAGGCAACCTCAAAGCATTTAAGAAATTATCTTCAATGTGTAAGCTACATTGCTGGTGATGCACTGCCCAACTGTACAAAACTGTACTTCATTTGGCAAGATTTACAGTGAAATAAAACCATTTCAAAGAGCATTCCCTTTAAATTGTCTCTGTGTAACATACATGAAATAAATTCTTTCATTCCAAAGACAGCGAAGAACACAGTTCTCCCAGGTTTTAGACAGATGACCTACCAAAGGACAATTAAGAGCATACACCGAGGCAGTGCTGTGCATAACGGATAGGAGATATAGCTCTTAGGACTTGCCTGACCTAATCGCTGCAAATAACTGCTTGTGACATCTGTCCTCAGCATCTCAGAAAATGTACAGGAAGAAAATGTATGTTATCTGGACTAAAATGTACAGCTGGCAATGAAACCATATTGCTCCCATATACACAAAATAAGATAAAAAGTTATCAAGAGAAACGAAGGAGGAAAAAATGAAAGCACTGACCTCGAAACAAGAAAACACTGATTAAGTTGGCTGATAGTTGTAGAAACAAATAAACAACAAAAGAAACCTTAAAACACTTAGTTTCCTGCACTTTCCTTTCTCAGTTAGGGTGTTTTCCTCAGTGCATTTCTATGCTGTATCTACTCGAGCAATCAAGACATCTTTTGGACAGAATTTCCAGAATCAGTGATACCAGTAAAACTCAGTGACTTCATGGAGTTCACGATTTCGACCCTCATCAGCAATGTCCCGTGTTGACCTGGAAGCACTTTTGGTATTGGGCAACAAGGGTAAAATAGCAAAGCAAAATATTAGAAGTTCATGCTTCTGCTGCAGGGGCGGTCAGCAATGTGAGCTGTGCTCTGAGACAGGCCAGGATCTAAAACAAATTACACCCTTCTCTGCTGTAGCTTGGTATTTTATGTATGAACCTACGCTGCTTCAAACGTTAGCCATGTTTTCTAGGATCTGACTGCTCAGCAGTGAAGAGAGCTGCGGTGTACTCCTGTGAGCTGAGCCTGGGCCGTGGGCAGAAGAGCAGGCCAGTGGGCAACCATCCTTGGTGCTCCTTTCCTCTCAGACATCCCCAAAGCTTGCACACATCACTGCCCATCTGCTCCCCATTCTGCAGTTTCCCGCTGGACTGCTCTCAGCCGGTCATGAGGAAGACTTGCTCCTGCTGCTAAGAAACCTTTACGCGAGCAACCAGGCCTACCTACTTTTGGGTTGAAATCCTGACACTAGATGAGTTAGTGACAAAATCCCCATTAATTTCAAAAGGACTGAAATCCTACCCACTGAAGTACTGCTATGGTCCCCCTAATACCCTTTTTATTCTAGCTGAGACACATGTTCCTCAGTGTTTGCTTTCTGGTCACTACGAATGTCTCAGTCTCCTTGTGGACACCCACTTTCTCCTTGTCTTGGCATTGATGGAAGGATTCCTCTTGCTTGCATCTCTCAGGTTTTCTGCTCCTAGGAGATGCTGCAGAGATGACGTGTAAAGACTCATTTGGATTACAAAGTGTCTGTTGTATTTCCATCTGCAAGTGAACTTTTTATTATACCTTCACTCACCAGCTGCATGTCTGCTGAACTGATGGGATGACTAGCAGACACTTCTGTGTGGAAGTACTGCAGTATTTTCTCAGATATTCAGTCGAGTCTTCCACATCGTCCATGCATTTAGTTCATGACACAGTATAAAAATTTTCTACTCTTATGACTTAAATAGGAACAAAAATACATAATATTGACTGAATACCTGAACACTGACAGTAACAATTCTTGATTAAATATAAACATGCCTTAAAGAAAAAAACTCAGATTATCTCAGGCCTCAAATTGCAGGTAAGTGATGCAAAGACGCAGAGTAAAGGGCAGACCCAAGCTTTAAAGACTGCCAGATGTTTTTTTTTGCTACTGCTACCACAAGCATTCAGATAAGAATCATGCACGTCATCCCCATGCCACTGTATGTCAAGCCCGATTGCCAGCAGCACCATAGGGTTACAGCCTTTCTGTTTATCATGTTTAGCCAGACTGCAGAAAAACATTCTCTATTATGACACTGATTAAATTATTAGATATCTTGATACCACTGAAATGCCCAGAAGGAGCAATTTAAGCTTTCTTTTGTGAGAGAAGATTCTTAGAGCCAACCTGAAAACAATGAAACCAGTAACAGCTGGTAGGAAAGAGGAGTATTCCACTTGAATGAGGAGAATCAAGACCGACTGCTATCATATAACGTTGCTTCATCTCAATGTCACAAAAGAGCGTTTTAGCCATCAACAGTAATCCTTAAAACCTAGGAAGAGTGCAGCTTTGTTTCTGGTTGGTTGAACTGACTCAGGCAGTTTAACCCAGCTTCTCAAATGACTTTATCCATCTAACTTTAATCTCATAATAGCAGTCAAAAGGGACAGAAAATTCAGATAAAAACATAACATTTGAACATAAAATATAGTTCTGCTTTCAAAATCTTCCTGGCAAGATTTCAACCAAACTTTGCCTGTGTCCAGCTTTTATTCATAACAAGCAGCAGCACAGCCCTGTCAGCAGTTTAAAAAGTGCGCTAATTATGGAAAAAGGAACTCTCAACTTCTTTTCTAAAAAGAGCTGCTTCTGAATTAACATATTTATCTCCCCTTCCACATCCCCTTTCTTCTCCCTAATGTAAAAAGTCCTCATAAAATAAATTGCAGTATGAAGCCAGCTGGGAGGAAGGCTTTCTTCAGAACCCAAATCAAACAGAACTGGATGGGTCTGGATGCTTTTATTGGGTTTCAACAAATCCGAAGCAATTTTGCTCTTACTTCAGGAAATAAAAGCCGTTCATTCCAAAACAGGCATTTAGGGTGAAATTCACTTTAGCACAGAAGGTCAGTGTAAGAAGTAGCCTCTACTTAGGTCCCACTTAAGCCTTCAAAGCATGAACTAAGAGGTGCAGAGACCCTCAGGCTAGCCTTTCTGTTCTTCGACCCAAAAAACTAGTGAAGCAAGATGAAGAATCGCCTGTTGGCTTTCAAGGGATGGAGTAGATCAATAGTTCTCACACACTCGCTTTATAGGACCCCCTGAGACCACTAAATGACTGAGATCTAGCCAAGTCTCTGTCCTTTCCCCATATTTTTAATTGGTGGTAGATTTTTTTCACTTATTTAGACTGAACTCGTGTAGCCAAATATAACCTGTAGCACTGCTTTCAATTGTGGTCACATTGCAGACCATTTTTTAAGAAAGGGATATCCTGGAGCCACTCATATCCAATACACATTTTTCTTTGGAAATTTTTTGATTGCATCAACAATAATATTAGAATTGGGTGAAGGGAGCTAGGTGAAAATACGCTTGTGTAATGTGGAGTGACACTTTATGGTTATGACCCACCTTTCTTCTGTGTATCCATAGTGTTTACTTTTCTTTCCCCGGTTATGGGATTTTACTTTAGCACTCGCATCATCATTTACAGGCCCACGGCTTCTATGTTTGTCCTCTCCTGACTTTACAAAAAAAATGTGACTACAGTGAACTCCCTTGCAGTAGTCTTAATACTGAAGAATCTGAATGGGGAGCAGAGAAATATTCATATTTTAAAATATAATTTCCCCAAATGTTATTAGAATTTAAAGCATTACAAACAAAGCCACAAGAGATTTGAGCATTGCTACTTTGCTAGCTGGGACCACTTGGAAGTACTTCTTCAACCACTGTGTAGTATATTGGAGGCCATCTCAAGAAAGCACAGACCACAGAATGAAAATCCCGCAACAAGTACACAATGTCACACAAAATGTTGAAAGTATAAAGAACTTTGGACAACAGATAGTCTAATTAATATACCAAAACTATAACACACTTTCTTTTTAAAAAGAAGACTTTTTAAGAATATTAAGTATGTTGCCACAAATTTGCTGTGAGATAAACCTCAGGAGTAAAACCTGGCTCTCCTTAAGGACAACTTCTCACCAATTTTCCCCAAGGAGTACCATTTGCCATTCCACAGAGTGGGGAAATAAGCATGGAAGCTTTAAGCCAGTCAAGAAATGGACTCTGAAATAATTCAGTAATTCAGTTTCCCATCTGTTCTAACACCACTGGACTAGACTAAATCTCTTTCCCAACAGACCATCTATAACAACAAATTATTGTCTACCGATAACAATGAGCCAGAAAAAACATGCAATTAGCCAACTGAATAATCATGTTTTTTATTTTGTATACTTAAAACATTAAGCTAAAAAGAAAAGACAATTACATTTTTCCCCACTTTCAACTACTGCCCCTAAATCCAAAATAAATACACTCAAAAACCTATCAAAAACAAAGCAAGGATTTGTGAAGCGCCAAGAAAAATAAAAAACTTTGTATAAAAATTGAGTTTAAACAGAGATACTGGAAACCCACATCATTTACTTTTCCATGTCCTTATCCTACAAGTCTTTGTGCACTCACTCACATACATACTCCCAGTCGTTCTCGAGTATTCCTTGACATTGCTTTCATTAGCTCTTTTCCAAGAACAGAAATTTCTTCTACCCTGTAGTCCAAGCGTGTATGCTCTAGCAGCCTAAAACCCACTTGCAAATGCATTAAACCCAATGGGACTCTTTACTTGCATTAAGTTAAGCTTATGCATAAATATATGCAGAATCAGGACCCTCTAACAGATTTATATTGTCTCAAGCAAGGCAGGATTTCATGGTTTATGTCAATTTTTTTTATATAGCATTTATTTCCTTAGTAAGAAGTTCTGGAGCAATATCAGTTCCTTAAATTTTAGTATTACTTTTGATTTGAGGTCCTTCTTGTGGCGTTGGGGGCTTTTTTATTTCCTGAAATAGAAGGAGCTTTGTTCAGAACACCTAGTATTTTTCCTTAATGGCATAGTAATAGCTTCCTCTTCACATTTCTAGTTTTTCAGGAGGAATCTTGACCATTTTATCTTGTTAATGTACCCTCAGTGATGCAATTACAGATGCTTTATGCCCACTTCTTTTTCTTTTAGCCAGAATATTGACTCAGCTCATCCTTTAGCTAGCCCAGGACTGACAAATAATTATTTATCCATTTACAATGGTGTAAAACTGGAGTCCTCCTACTACATGTCTAATACTTTGATATTTACATCACATTCATCAGTGTGATGCATAACCAAATACAAGAAACAAAGAAAGCATTTGAAAGCACTGAAATATTTCTTTTAAAAAAGACTGTGGCAGCCTTAAGTGATCCAGTGATCTTTTTATGGGTTAACATATTTGGCAAAATAAAGGATCTCTTGTAGAACTTGGTGTTGCCACAGCTTGTCCACTTCCGATACCTTAACTACATCGCTCGTTTACCTGCATAGCTCATTTATCTCTGAGACATGCTACAATCCAGCTTGAAACAGAGCAACAATTAGATAAAGGTTTTAAGTGTATTTTGGCATCTAATTCACACAAAAAGTACTGGAAGCTCACAATTTAAATGCCATTTAAAATTTATCCCATAGGAATCCACTGAATACACACAGGATGAAGCTTGATTCCATCCTTAGGGATGGAATATTACGTGACTGTCTACAGAGACATTGATGCAGACTCAGAAGCGTAAAGCACTCTGGCGTTCAAATGACCAAATCTACAAAGGTACTTACGCACCTAACTCCCACTGACATAAACAGGAGAGAGTCAACTCAGTAGTTTTGAACATCTGGATTTAAACCTAGTTTTCAATTCACGTGTGTCTAGTTTTTAAAAACATTTCTTGCCTAATATGCTGATAACTGCTTAAGGGTATTTTCAAAGTGCCTGCGTACTGACTTGCAAAGAAAAATTCCATGAATTCCTATTTACATGATCAGACACTCTGAAAATCTATCCTTGATTTGTAAATGGGGCTTTAAATATATCAATTAAACACAAATTCTCAAAAACATTAAGGCGTGTAACTGCCACTGAAAGGAGGGAAACAGAAGGCCCTGACAATTGTGAGGATCTTGCCTGTAGGGATTCCTGAAAGTTTCACACGTTTTATTGATTTCTACTAAATGGTTAAGTACAATCTGTTACTTCATGTTTGCAAATTAACCTTTTTTTTTTTGCTTAAGGTCCTCACTGACCTCCACTGAAGTTGTCAGAAACAGTCGCACTAGTGTTCCCACTAATTAGAACTGGATTTGATCTTCAGAGAATGAAAGAACTAAGGAAGAGGAGTTTCACAGTACTAAATAACTATTTGAAGGAATGATTGCAGCAGGCAGAATTTACGCATTCATATATAACTACCAATAGGTTTTTACAGAAAATGCTTAAGACATCATTTAATATTCACAGTTCTGGACTAGATGACCCACAGAGGTCCCTTCCAATCCCTACTATTCTGTGATTCTGTGATTCTGTGATTCACTTCTCTATAAATTGATTGTTCTTGGCAATTAAGCATTCTGTGTGTGCCAAGGAGATTTTAAAAAACCCCAGCAAATTAAAGCTAACATACAGCAGCATTACGGCAAGACTTATTTTAAAAAGAGAGATAATGAGATATCACTGTACTTTATTTTTTTGATAGGACTTTTAATAGTTTTTTTATATTGCACTCACCACAGGGACTGTTTTTAAAACCCAGCTGATTTATCATCATTGCCTATCTCTGCAGCGCTATTCCCACTTTAGAGGTATGGAACTTGGGCACAGAGAAAACTGCTTCTCCAAAATCAAACATGACAGCTTATGGCAAAGCCAGAAATTTCAAAGCCCTTCAGCTTATTTCACGATCTTTACCACAAGATCATCACTGTTTTCTGTCTTTGTTTAAGACAAGATGTTCAAACCACCTCAACAGTTTGGTCTTTTAATTGGATTTGTACCCCCCAGTCACCAAGGAATTTTTTAATTCCCATGCATAAGTTACAGTAAGAATGTGCTATTCCTGCTTCTTAAATAATAATAAAGTTTCTAATAATAGAGTAATATTTGATGTCCTACTTCTAGGGCTAAATCTTGCTGAATGCACTGTACAATGACTTTTTTAGTAAGGAGAAGCATTATGGACTCCTTGGAGCTTTTAGTAGAAAGTAAGAGTTCAGAAAATCAGCATCCCTTTATAATTCTTGCAGTACCTCTAAGAAGTCTGATACCAGCACTGTTCAACAAGGAGAGAAGAATCAATTATCTGTGACTATATTTACATTAAACTATTTCATCAGGTAATTTTAAAGAGTCTGTTACTTAATGTAACATGTATCCTGCTAAAGAAACAAAACACTCGGAAAAATAAAATTGCCAATAGCACCACCGTTCCTAGAGCGACAGTAAAATGTTTTGAACTGCTTTGATGCACACACACTTTCACTCTTTGGAGTTTCAATACCTGTTCATCAACAGATGTTCTAAGCACACGGCCAGCCGCAGGCTGAGTCACCATGGTACCACACCAGATCTACACTGGAGTCCAGTGCTGTTTCTACCAAGGCAAGTGAACCAAGGGCAACCACACTGGAAAATTTGTACCAACTGTTGCTTGAACTTGTAGGACTCCTATGTAGATTTTAATACCCAAGAAATGAAAATGCCTTTAACTGTGCTGTGATTGGATGCTGCTACATTAATCCTCTTGAAAAGCAGCAAGTAACAGATTGATTCTAAATGTTTCAGCTTGATCGTGGCTACCCTGTAGTAGGAAAACCAGGATGGAATTGAAGGATCAGAGCCTTGTTTCTGAAAAGCAGACTGGAAATTAAGAAATGTATCCTAAAAAGCAGTTCCCATCCTGCCCACCCACTCACCTTATTAGCTCTGTTCCCAGCAGTCTGCTTTTGGCAAGAAAGTTCTCTCCTGTAAAACTCCAATTCAAACTATAAAACAGGTGAAAATTGTTTTGTCTGCTTTTTAGCATTTTCTAGCTATTTATTTCAACCTGAGACATCACCTCAGTGAGCGAGTATTTTATTTCAAGGTTCTTTCTTTTATGGGTAATAATGGAAATAATATCAGCGAAAGAGTCACAAGGACCCTAAATTACTTTTCCAAGTCCGAGTGACAGTCCCACTGGTCTTAAAAGCAGCAGGATAAATCTTTGTATTTATGTAAGTATAGCATTGTCCAAAATGCATGAGGCTCATCTTAGATCTTGTTTAATAAAATATAGCCATTTATGTGTAAAATGCAATACACTTTTTTTGATAAGACAGCAGCTATCTCATGGGATAAGAATGATGAAATGGTTTCTGGCAAGGCCCAGAGATTTTTAAAATTGTTTTTCGTAATTATGATGCCAAAAACTGATACAGACTTGGGGTAGAACTACAGCAATTGCTCATTAACGAAAAAAACTCCAGCTGAACTTCTAATTAATGACTGCCAAAAACCAGAGTAGGTAAAATGAAAAATAAATGTTTTATTCATCTACATAATCACAGTAAGTCAAAATAACGTTTTTCCTAACACCTATGAACTTACCCTGCAATGCTTAGACCTAACTTCACGAAAAAAAGAATTTTAAATGCTAAATGCTTTATATCCTAATTTTACACAGGAGAATCCTTATGGCTTTAGCAGAGTTCAGGAGTCTAGAAGGCTCATCTGCTCTGTTCACTATAAAAACGATTGTGCGAATCAATTTCTGACACCTGGTTTATTCAGGCAGTTCTTGCACTCTGCATTTAGGAAAGCAACCCCCAGAGAAAGAAGTGTGTCCGAAGCAAAGAAAAGCTATAATTACTTCTGTTCCCTCAGCTGTATCAGAATGCATCTCCTGCAGGTTTAAAATTCATGAGAAGAAAGATCAGAAGAATGATCTGCAGCCTGAAGTAATTTCTCAGCTGGGAATTTCCTGGAAAATTGTGCTACTCCATGCACATGAAAGTAACAAAAATGTGTATATATGTGTATGTACGGATGAAGAGGGCTCTGAGCACTGTTTATGTACAAAAAAGAGTTACATAAACTCCTGAAAAATACTTAAGTTTAAATCAAATAACACCTACTACAAACTGGCCTCTACAGTTGGGTATAATCCCATGGCTAAATCTTAATTCTAGGAGATAGAAAATTCTTGTTACTTCCTACCCTGAGTCTGAACCTTCCTGGCTCTGTGACTGATGTTTCACCCTGTGAACACACGGGACGGCTGTCAGTAGGTCCAGTAGGAGTACTCCAATAGGAAGGCAGGAAAGATGGTTCAGCTTTGCACCTTCTGTACAATTACCAAAAGAATATCTAAGTGCAATATTTAATAGAAGTCTGTATTTAATAAGGTAAGCTCCCTATGGCCAAGTGGTCCCAAACAGAGTATTTTTTAGCAGCTTGTGTAAACCGGTGCCCAGGATGAATTTTCAGGGATACAAGACTCTGTTTTCCAAAATATCTCATTCAAGCTTTACCCTCTTCATTGTCTCTCTGTTTAATTTCCACCTTGCAAACCCCCACAAGGATGTCAGTTTAGAAGTGCTAAAAGCCTGCTTTAATAGATGACCGTATCATCAGGTATGGCTGGAATGGGAAAGCAGAAGTCACGCAAACAGGAGAGGTAGAATTGTACCCAGAAGAACATGAGATTTCATTCAGTTTGTTAGTGAAACTAATCCAGTGACATAGTGGTCATAGTAAAGGACATAGTAAAAGACCAGGAACAGTACTGCCAACCAGACCAGGCTCTTCACTAAATGACATACCACTTTGTCTAATTCTCATTTTAAAAATTCATGCAAACCCTCCATTCACATCTCCTGGGTGCTGATACACAGATTAATTTTGGATTAATCATGCTTTTCTAAATCATGCAGTTGGGTTTGCACAGACACACTCACACAACTGGCTTGAAGTGGCTGGATCATCTAGTCAGACTACACTGTAGACGATTTCCATAGTGTGCTTTTACACAACTATATGTACTTACCTGCTATTTGTGCTTTTAAAAATCTTCCCTCTAATTGCAGAAACCTTCAGGTGAAGTCAGTTTGCTTCACACTTAAAAGCTTATAGCCTGATACAAATGTTGGGACCTAAAAAGTACCTCAAGATTTTTTTTAAAAAAGAAGAGAGATGCTTGTAGAGACACATATGTTATAAAATCTTCTAGTAAGTACGCTTGCCATGATGTGTCACTGAAATGTCAACATTGCATGATCTTCTTCCCCCATACAAAAAAAAAAGAAACAGAAAAGAATTGTCCCATGTTTTGTGATTTATCATTGGCAAGAGACTGGAAGAAATATTTTTCTTTCCAAACTAAAAATAAAAAAGAGATAGTTCATTAAGTTGCATTTGGCTGTGTTTATATGCCGCTGACAAAACAGACAGAATATGTAGATAGGATAACGCACTGCTCAGTTTGTGTTATTTGATGGAAGACGTGGCGGATAACTTGTTTATGGATAACCTCCACTGAAAAAATTCTTTTCATGCTATTTAGTGTGGCCAGATTTGCAATATTTTTCATTTAGAGAAATTTTATGAGCCAAGAGACATGTCGGCTATGGAAAGGATACTTGCAGCATCCAGAGATGGAGAACTCCATAACAGACAAATAAATCACTCTGATAAACACTGGATACAAAATCGTAACATGGGGCCTCAGGGAGATCCTTGTATGTCTTCAGCATATTATTGGCTTTCATGGCTTCATGGCAAAATGTGACCCAGTACTCTAGGGAGACTTAGATTTTAATATATTTCAGTAGTTTTTATTTGATCAAAAGGAAAGGGACTGGAAAAGAAGGAAGGGGATCAGAAAAGGAAGGAAAGGATCAAACTCTTCATTCCTAGCACGTAATTATTTCCTTATTGAATGGTAGGGCTGTGCAAATTATATGCATTTCTTCCAATAACTTTTGGCAGTTTTGTTTTCTCCAGCTTTGCATACAAAAAACATTTAGTTTTCACAGTACTAATAAACTGAACTGCAATATTCATTCAAAAGGTGAATCGTCCAAGAAAGAGTAAATTTTTTATGAAAATGAGACTAACTTCATTTTTTTCAGCAAGACTCATCGGCACAAATTCCCTATCTTAACAAATTGATTAGAAAGTTTCGCGCATATCTTTCAGAAATCATCTTTCATTGTAAGGCTAAAGTATCTAAACATGTTTTCAAGAGCACTGGAAGATGGCATTGTCTGTAGATTTGTATTCACTCATTTGCTGGGCCAGTAAAAAGCCTTTGCATTAGCAACCATATACTTCTTGCTGAGAGTAAGAAACAAATGGCTTAACCTGAAGAACATTGAACCGAGGGATTGCAACACCAAACGCTAAGAGTGGAAAATGGCATGGAGCAATCAGAAAGAAAAGTCTCGGATGACAGTGTGGCATTTGATGCTTTAGACCTTTCAGAAATTTTGACTGACAGAACTTGAGTATTATTATAAAATCAAGCTGAGGCTAAGATTACCAAGAGTATTAAGAATTTTGACTGATGAAGACATTTTGATCTCGTGGTATCCCTGGAACTATTTGTCTGTCCTGTTTCTAACAAAAAAAAAATGTTAAATGTGCTCAGCACAAAGTAATGTGACCCAGTTCTCACGACGAAGGCCGGGGAAAGAGGAATCAAGGAGTCACCATAATGAATGTGACATAGTGTGAGGGCTGAGCCTGACAGGAACCTAACGAAGGCTTAAGCGAAGGAGGACACAATATAAACACAATCTAGTTGGTTTTGGATGAGAGCCCAGTGATGCAGGCAAGGAGAAAGGAATGTGTCTCAGTGAAAAAAAGAGTCTATGGCCAAGGCCATCACAGCTGCACTCCTGTTTCTCAACTAAGCCCTGAGAACAGCATAAAAACAAAAGTTCATTTTATATAGCTGAAGATCATCTTGGACGGGATTAAGAGAAAAAAATCAAGGAACTCCAGAGCAAGAAGGCAGACATCTAATTCATTGGAGAGTCTGCTTGACTTCAGTATCATCTGATTTGTGCTTAAAGTCTTCTTCTCTTTATTTTTTTAATGGATCCGCGTTAAGCGAAATTCAATTTTCTTATTCCTGTAAGTGATGATGGAAATGCCTAGTGATATAACATGGCTATCATAAATCTGCTATCTAGGTCATACATGGAAATCTTACAGAAATGGATATGTCGAAAAAGGAAATGCTTTAATAAGTTATGCTACACAACCATGGTTTATATGTGATTTTTGCAATGACCTATAGATGATAACCCTGAAGAAATTGAAGTGGCAAAGTATTTGTGGGTGTTTTTGTTGGAAAAAAAAAATAAATTCCTATTTCACATATGTCATACTCTATCTTTACGTTAAAATACTAACAGTTTGTATTAGTAACCTTTTACTGCTGGGTATCATTACAAAAATTAGCCATTTCAGTATTTTGTGATGCATGCAATAAACTACCACTTGTACAGTTGAAAACCCCAAAGCAACAGAAATTACTGATACCAAATGTGGGACTTCCACAGCCAGAGTTGTAATTAACAGAGTGCTGCCTTCCAGGTCTGTTTCCTCAGGCTTTTCAGGCAGGCTCCTCTCCATTGCAGCGCACAGAAATTAGGATTTTGAATTGTATGCCTGTATTCTTTATCACCCTGATTCAAACACTGGAAAATCATACCCTGCATGTCAAAAGCACTATTTAACTGTGTTCTTACTTAAATGGGAGACCTCTTTTCTTTATTTGTAGTGCAGACTATAGCTCACTGAAAGTATTGATCAAAACAGCAAAAAATTGGTATGCTACAAATTGAAGTTTTGCTTTTCCTACAGATCCAATCCTGCTGTTATATTCAGGTCCAGACTCTAAATCTGGTACAGCTAGTACTAGGATCTCTTGTGTGTTTTGCTTAGAAAATTTCAGAAAAGCCCTAGTTCAAAGTGTCTGTGGGAATGAAGTTGGAATGACTTTCATCATCGAACATCACAACAGCAAGGATACAGAGACACCTGGAGACCCACATTTACACGTCAAGGCCAAATAGCAGAGTACTTGATCTACCTCTTAGGGGGGTTTAGGTTAGTTGATTGTTTGATTGAAACACCTTTTTTATTTACAAAATATAGAACCATCTGCCTTAAATCTCCAGCTGACACTGTTCATTACCACTTGAACTAAGCTGCTCTAGCAAACAGAAAGGTATGCTCTCTGTGCTTTTCCTTCCCATCTGAAGGCAGAAATAGAAACATTTTCCACTGCAGAACCAGGCAAGGAAAGGAAGGGGAAGAGGCTCTGTGACAAAGCAGCACAGACCGCAAAACTTCAGCCTCCTCCATTCTCCGCACCCTACTTCTCTCATCCATGCTGAGATACAGATGCCACTGAAGAACTCAAACACAGCAACTTACCTCTGTGTGGCTAAGACAACACAAGGCAGAACAACAGCCTCGTGCTGCCTAAAACTTGCTGGTACTTGCCATGGAAAAAAATTATTAAATGGAGGGAAGACAGAGAAAGTCAGGTGATTAAGGACTAGCTTGTGATACTCCACAATGCAATGAACTGTCAGTGAACTCATACTTACTTCAGTAGTGGTGAAGGGTTGTGAAAAGCCAGAGGATGCTGCTTTCTCAGCCTGTTGTCAGAGAAACTTTAGCAGTTCCTGTCTGAGGTTGCAGTGACACTCCCTGCAAACAGACTGCACAACCATGACCAGATAATAGGTTCCCATGGCCCGTGCGAAGTAAGTAAGCTTACAGTTTCATCCACAGAAATGTTGTATATTTTCTTCACAGACTGCTTTCAATGTCATTGGCTAAGACTGCAAAAGGTAAAACATTATATTGTAATTTCCTTTCTCTCCAGTGTGAATAAATAAATTATGTTTACAATACAAGGTGAAACATATGGATCTTTTGTGCTTGCAAGTCTATCAGTTCCACATGATCCAGTCATCCAAATCTGTTATGATTCACACTCCTTTGGCATCTCAAGTTTGTTCTTAGAAGGAAGGAAGTAAAGAAAATGAGAAAGTAAAGAAAAGAAGGGAGGCAGGCAGGCAGGCAGGCAGGCAGGCAGGCAGGCAGAAAGGAAGGAAGGAAGGGAAAAGGAAAAGGGGAGAAAGGAATATAAATCTCCTCAGCTGCTGTCATCTTAATCTAATGAGTATTTTATATCAGAACTCTTTATTACCGTTGCTACTGGACAAATCTGCATATGATTATGTTTTAGAAACTGGAACTGATTTTCTTCCACTTTCACATATTTCCAGTTGCTCAAAGACACCAAAGTCATTCAGATTAGGAAAAACAATAAGAAAGGGTTCATACTAACGTCTGATAGAACACCCTTTTCAAAATAAACTGCTGCTTCACCAATTTTCATATTCCTAATGACAGACTTCCTAGTTTACTCCATAAGATGGACTGACCCTTGTAAATATTCAACCATCAGGTAAATATTCAAGTCTCATCCCTCATCTCGCCTCTCCCCAACACAAGGAAAGTAGAAGAGATCACTCCATACAAGAGAATCCACACACAATCTCAAACAAAGGAGTTACATCCTAGATTTCATGTCAGAATGGGTTCTGTTTCATGTTTTACACCAGAGGGAGACACTATGCCAAGTTTAAATTAAGAACAAAAGTCCAAGTAATGGTGCATCACTTGTGGTTTTGGCAGTGGTAAAAAAAAAGATAGCCTCAAAGAAAACATACCTTTTATGGAAACCAAATATAGGCCACAACTGGCAAAGAGAAAACTGCATGGACAAATAAAACTGCTGGATAAACAAATCAAAATTACACAGGAAGCTGACACCCATTCTTTACAGTGGAAACCCAAAGATAAAAATGAATCATATATTTTGTATTTTTGGACAAGGCAAACTTCCATCTGTCTGGCAGTATATGATTTATATTCTCAAAGAAGTTTAATATTTCCAATATTACCCCTAAATAACCAACCGGAAAATCAAGCAGAAGGATCATTTAAAAAGGCTGATGTCATGGAATTGCTGACTGCTTTGTGAAAAGCAGGAAAATGGCTGGCTTCAGCTGCAATATGCATTTTAGATTTTTATGTACTCCCAAATACATAACCCCCATCATCTTACTGTTGTCTTCCTCATCCCTTTGCCACAGTTTATCACACCTGTGGGAGAACTGGCAGAGCCAAACGTGCACCTGCATCTCAGCTGCCCTATTTCACAGGTAGGTGCAGCAGTTGAACCAGGAGCAAAAGGGGGCAATGAACTGCAGTGGCTCATGGGCAAAAACACAACAATTTTTCACAACTCTACTATGAGCTCAGCAATGCCTTTAGGGACAGAAGGATATTACGTCCATTTGAATTGCAAGAAGGCCACAAATACTACTTTCGCAACTCATTCCTCAGGAGTCAGGCCCCTACATGTCCAGTAATGTCACTTTTCCTTTCAGATTACTCCCAAGCCTTCCTTCCCTGCACAAGTAACAAAAGAAAACCTAAGCAGGTTACTTGGGAATTCTGTCACTGTGAAAGGCTGAACAATCCTTTAAAGTGTATGCTGGGTGTGTTCTGATGGGAGAATAAACACTTTAAAGACTTAGCCGACGTTTCTGTTTCAAAGAATGCAAGAATTAGATGATGTCTGATCCTTATTTACAATTTCTGTGCTCTCCTCTACCCCAGTAAACTCTATTAATTGAGAAGATTCTTCTCACTAGGCTGAATTTAGAGCTTAGGTACAAAACACTGTTAAATATATTTCTGTATATCTAAGTTAGGACTCTCAGATAAACTCCTGTTCATCTAGTAATATGCTGGTGCTATATTTCACTGAAATGCTGAGAAGCCATGATGATCCTGCAAAGGTATAAACAACAGCAAGTAGGATTTATTTGTAAATAGCACATACATAGCCAAAGTAATTTCATCACCATGTTCTTTGAGACACAAACAAATCATGTCTTCCCATTCACCATCACACACCAAAACAACACTTACGAATGTATTTTACTGTTGAGTGAAAAACGGCAGTAAAATTAAATAACACACAGAGCTACCAAACAAAATAGGTATACTTTACAAAACCCTTCAAAACCTGCCTGTGACAGAAGCTCTGTCACCTTTTAGTAAGGAAACTATGATTCATATTAACTGAGACTGGAGATCTCAGCTGAACATGTGAGTAATAGTATATTTTGATATGAAATAGGCTAAGACCTTTGTATTGTAGGAACCAGAAATAAATGCAATGATTCATAACATTTTTGTACAGTGCAGTGAGCATTCACACACCAAAGTTCTCTCTCACTGCTGCAGCAGCAAAGCAGGACAGAAAAAATAACCAACAATTCCTATATAGTCTGGAATAGCTTAGGAGGAAAAAAGGGCCAAAAGATTTTTAAAAATGCCTTGACGTGAATACTTGCATTTCCAGAACTTGGGGAGGGGGGAATGAGAGAGACAAAAAGTACGTCATTTCCTTTTCATTCCCTAAATCCACCAGTAGTGCCACTTTGGTATCGCAGTAGTTCCTTCAGTCCAAATGCGGACCCGATCTCTCACAGCAAGAGTCCCACGCAACGAGGTCCTGCCACAGGCTCCCACGCAGCAGCACAAAACCCCCATGTGCAGCCATGCAACATCACGGCTGCAGTTCAGTCTGTGGGTTGCCTGGCTGGTCTCGGACACTTCTGGTCTGCTGAGCAGCTACGCATGCCCCGTTAGAGTCTGGCTGGGTGCTGGGATGTGCCTAGGAACATGCAACCCACTTGGGCGCTGACTCCCAGAGCCCCACTCCGCTGAGTCCCTCTGCTTTGATACCTCCCTTCTTATGTCACTTGGTACAACAGGAGTATTCCCTGCCAGGTTGCAGAGCCAGCAACAGTTCACACGTTGGAGAAGCAGCAGGATGAGTATGAAAATCTCCCACTGAAATCAATATACAACCACCTCCCTAAACAGGAGATGTTTCTAAACAAAATAAGCTGACAAAATACAGACTACTAAATACATTTGTAAGATGATATTCCATGATTTCCATTTTTATCATGTCAAAAACACTTTTCTGAGATACAAAATTACCATAGTCATCTGTATGAACTCATTCTCCTGTTTAAGGTTTGCTCCTATTGGTGTGGGTTTGGGGATTTTCTTTAAGTTATATTTAAGGATCATGCCAAGCATTAAGATGGCATTGTATTTACAAGCACTACTGTAGAAAGTATTTTGTCAAATTTCTTTAGTAAACACTCAAAGAATGGAAGTACCACATTTTTAAGGGTTGGGATAGTCAAAGGCAACTTTTTTGAAGATAGCCTGAACTACGCCAGATGCAAACTTTACGGTAGGAACACACTGTAACTCTAACTTTCACAGTCAAATGTCAGGCTGATCATGTGCGCTGGCTTAACTGGGCTTTAAATAGGCAGCTTATAGCTATGAAATAGAGTGGCCAGAGGTCTGTTCAAGCCCTGATGGCCCATCAAATGGCCTGTGGTTAAGGTAACTCCTTTTGTAAATTTGTGCCCAAAGGTATCCGTTTACTGCTGAGCAAAATGTCAATGTAGGGCTGGATCAAAGCTGCAGCACACAGTGGAGACCACTCAGTTATTCTCTGTCAGAACTCTGAAGTCAGTATTTATTGTAAAAATGGCTCAAGATTTTACACCAAGTATATAAAAACCTGAGCTTCTGGCAGGTAATTAAGCATCCAAGCCCAGTGCCCTTTGAGACAGCCAACTTTGTGTTTTGCCCAGAGGTTTGTAGAAAATTGCCTAATCTCCAACACATTTCCACAATACAGTATATGCAGAGAGTTGTTCACCAAGCCAATGTCCAAGGGACAAGCTCTCTTTCTCCACTGTCAGATGGCTCTATTCCAGGGGCAAATCCAGAGCACATCTAAGACAAAAGGCAGAGAACACAGTTTCTGTTAGGTAACTCAGCAGAGATCACACAATATGCACCTAAATACTTGTGGAAACTCTCCCGCTGCCTCTTCTAGAATCTGCTTCAGTTTGTTAGGAAATCATTTTATACTCATTCTTGGACTACAGTCCCTCTGTTCATGTCCAACGCCCCTGAATATTGAATTATGGCTACAAAGCAGGAAAGCACTCACAAAAGGACAAGGCCTACCCGTCTGATAGTTGGATGGTTTAACAACCCTAGTCAGGCAAAGTAGTGCATCCTTAACCTCAGCTGTCTTCCTCAGGGCTGCTGACTATTCTGGGGGGGCATTTGCTCTAACATTCTGAGATAAGAAAATGGATGCCTAATGGCAGCAGAGATCATCCGTCAGAAAAAACCTCACGTTTGCCCTCTTCTCTACTGAATGTCATTCCCAGACACCTTAAACACTCTTCTGAGGACTCTCTGCTTACATACTTGCTCACACCTTGCAGAAGTGTAAACTAGGGGTAAGGATTGCTCCTACCAAGGACAATAGCCTAGGAAGAAGGCTCATCTGTGTCACCATGTACCCTTATATTTTTAACCTTTTTGCCAGCACCAGCAAAGGTCAGCTCCAGTGTACACATCACACCATTGCATTTCTCCCTGAATTGGAATTTAAGAACTTATTTTACGCAATATTTTAAAATTTCAACAAATGTAGAAATTATACAGCCAAATCTCACAGCGCTGCTGTCAATAATAATTGACAGAAAGGAGTTTGCTATCACTGGAAAAACAGTCTTTAGGTGAAAATTATTCCATTTCATCCATGCTAGCAGTATCTATACAGAGAGAATATTACACAGATAAACAGGAGTTCTTGAACTTTTTTATTTTTTTTTACTGCTAGATATCATTCTCTACAGTGATCTATGGACTCGCATTTAACTCATTGCACTAGAAGCTGGACCAATTTATCACCAGACAAAGCTATTCCAGGTTTCAGTTAATCGAGCAAAAGTAAACATCCTATATATAAACAAATATGACTGAGTCTTGGAGCTACAGATTGCTTTCAGTCTTGCTGTCGAAAGCACATGTGATAAGACAGCTACTTTTAGCAGTGAGTGTAATATTCAAACAGCAAAGTCATGTCAGTAAAGCAGACATAAGACATGCAGCATCACTCACTGAATCCCCTCTTACAAGATGTTGTACTGAAATATTTTTCTGAGTTATTGTACAGAAAGGAAAAAGGTGCCTGAGCAGACGTGTGCTCCAGCAACTGTAGCAGTGGGCTGTCATCAAAATGGCTGTTACCATTTAAGATCTCAAAAGTCTATGCACCTTCTTGCAGAAAGCTATTCAGAATCCACAGCTGGGTTCATATTCCATAAAGGAATAAGGGTCTACAGTAAAAAGAGGTGGGGAAGACGTCATTCTTTCTTACCACTCCGATGCACACTACCAAGCCAAGTAGTGACTCTCTCCAGCAATACTTTTCTATCTTTGTATAAGCAATGTTGGGTTTCAAGATGTACAGAGAGAAGGGATTTTGGTCTTCAGATGGCCTGTTTCACAGATGACAGAATTCAAAAGTTTGCTCTCAAGCCTCCACTGATCATTAAAACAGAGGTGGGAGTAGGGAGGAGGAACAACAGTATAATGGGCAGCCTGCCATGCCCAAGTTATCTCGTGTAATATAGTATGCATATATATCCTTCATCACATTTGGCTTGTAAACTCATTGCCAATTTTCTCTCTGCTTTTCATCAGCTCCTCCCACTGGGATCTAGGCAGTGCTGTAAGAGTTAACAGATGCAGCTGCTTTCGGAGTGTTTATATCCTTCCAGTGACAGGAATGTTGTTATTTAGAAAAGTCAACAATATATATTTATGAAGGTGGATAAAGTGGAAACAACATTCTTGTCATGTCAACCTTGAGGAAGATGCTTAAAAATACAAGGACGCGCAGACACGCCATTAGAATTGCAGGGAGAGGGAGCATGGCTGCTTCTTTCACTTTCCTTTGAATTATCACTACTCCATGACAGCCTTGACGCTTACCAGATGGAGTCAGAGTTGTCTCATGCACACGCCTAAGCAGAGGCAGGCTTCAGCTAAGCCAGTATTTTTCCTTTCAAAATATTGGCATTGACACCTTAGTTTTAAGTAAATATAAGCATGAATTAAAAAGAGAAATCTGAATCTTCTCTGCAGCCACACAACACTGCTACAGCTTTCTTATGTGCAAGGGGATATGAAATGATTTGTAATATTTAAAAAAAAATGTCTGTAACAGACATCAAAAAGCTGTTGCAAGAAAGATGAAAGAAGTGATGGTTTTAGCAGGTGAATGACTAGCTTTGTAATCATCTTCAAACTATGACCATAATTAGCCACTACTTCTGCTCAAACCTTAAATCTAAATTCAGTGTGGCAAGGAAAAATGGAAAAAAACAGAACACATGAAGACTTATAATTCTTATACATTTTGCTGTAATGCCTTTCCCTAATATCTATCAAAAATTAATAGGTACTCAAACATACTAAGCGCTTAACAACCATTATGGAGAAAAAATAAATTTTTGCTTGATGGCTTGTGTGCATTTCACTTGCATGTAAATAAAATGTATGCTGTTTGGTGCCATGATATTTCTTCCAACAATATTTTAAGTGAGACGACTGAAATTTCATGCTGAATTTGTTTTACTGTCCACAGTTACCATATGAGTCAAGAAAAGCACTGAACTTTTTATTTAGAGCAGTACTTACACATACATACGCATATGTGCACATATTGGTCTTGTCCCAAGTGCTAGTTACATGCTTAAGGAATGAAATTACATTTCTTGTTCATTTGTTTGAAGCTACAGAATTAAATATCTTACTAAACTGAAGTTTACCTGAAAAATATCAGAATAAATCTGACTAGTTAATGGTTTGCCTTTAAGGTTGTTAAAATTTTCTACGTTTTCTGTTCATAACTGGGCATCATCAACCATCTGAAAATCAAATATATATTTCTTTTTTTATCATAAGAAAAGGAAATTGGATACAGCTTTTCTGGAGAAATTCATTCTACGCTTCTATTAATGTCAACAGTTATAAAAAAAAAATTGGTTTTATCTTCAATTATATTGATTTTCATATGGTAGGAATCCAACAAAATTCCATTTGTTTTGCCTTATTTGTATCAGTATCCAAAGAAAAATAAAAAGGAAATAACAGACCTTCTAAGACATTGGAATGTCTCAGTGACCTCTGTCAGCTCTTAAAATTCCCTGACTTTGGAGAAGAATGGCTTCCCTACAAATTTTCTTAGCATAACTATTGTTCGAGGAGTAGAAAGGGAAGTAATACAAGTAGTTACAAGAAATCCTACATATTAATGATGCAGAACCACAAATAAAGCTGTTGCTAAAGCTACCTTTTACAATCAAATCATATTCTGGCTCTCATTGCTATTACTAGAAACAAAAAGGTTCCTTTACATAACTAGTACTAAGGCAACTGTTTTTATGGCATTACCTATTTCCATTTTATTTAAAATTTACTCCTCTGGAAAAAAGAGAAAACCAAGAAGAAAACAAGGCAGACATTTATTTGTGTTGTTAAAAACAGAAAGAAAAATAGAAAAAAAATTCTGTTATTTTGAATGGTAGGTCTACCGAGTCAGTCATTCACTAAGAGGGCTTAATTTGTTATTGCTGGGATTTGTTTGAGAAAGCTGCAGGGGACCTAAAATATATCTTAATAGAACTATTTAAAAGGGCAGTGGTTGCCTCTGCAAAGTAATGACATTTCAAAGATATATCAGGAAAGTAAGTATCCATAAAAATCACAGCAAACATACAAATCCCATCTTGCAGAAATTTTGCCAGAGTTTTCTCTAGAGGCAAGAATACATAGAGAGGGGAAAAAGCTGTATATAGTGCAAGGGACTTTGTATTCTTTTCTTTTTTTGCTTCATTTTTAATTATTTCTCCCCATATCTGAACAGAATATATCTTGAATCTAAAACTGCTATCTATTAAGCAAGCAATGAGAACAAAAGCATGCTGCAATTCTAAAACCAAGACTCTATAATTGTACATGTGCAATGCAAAGGAAGGTGAATGTATCCTTGGTACCTACAATTTATTTTGGGGATGTATGTATGCAATGTATAGGCAACTATGGAGTAAGAAAGAAGCACATTATTTCTATAAAGGAATATTTCAAGTATAGCTAACTTCATTACTTCTGCCTGTTTGTCTAGCCCATCTCTGCTTCCCTTCCTCTAGGCTTGTCTGATCTCCGCATCTCTCACCAGAGGCTGGCTCGCAGCTCCCTCCTTCCGACTCATAACCAGTCCAAACTCCATCAGTCTCTTTTGCTGATTTCAAAACCTCCCCTCATCATCTTCCAGCACAGTTTGTTTTATTCCCATTGTCCAGTCTTCCAGTCCCAGTCTCTTTGTGTTCGCAACCCAAGTCTGCTCTCTCATCCCGTCTAGTCTTCTGCCTGAAGCAAACTTCTCCTTTAGCAAAGGGAGGAATAGGACCATTGCTGACAATTCATGAATCATGAGTAGCCTGCTCCTGGATAGTACTTTATCCCTCCTGGCCCCCATAAAATACTAAAATTACAGGAAAATCCTGCTTTACCTGCCTAGACTGAAAAATACACTGTCACTCTGGCAAACAGTTCATCTGAAGCCTGCATAGATGCCAGTCTTTCAGAGACCACGTACCAGCAAAGAAGAATGGGCCACAAAAGTCTTTACTGAACATGCCTGACGGCTGACAATTTTCAAAGCTTTATTAATCTCCCAGACCCGGACAGGTTTTCACAAAGACAAAAATGTCACGTGTTTGACAAAGAGGTCACACGGCTACCGTATTTTAAAATACTTAAAAGGAAAAATCACCAAAATTTTTTTAACAGTAAAAAAGAATCTGTTTTTCCCATGCTGCTTCTAAGCATGAGCCGTCTTGGCTGCAACTTTCAAAAACAGCTTCATGCAGAAGATCAGCAGGCAAAATTTAATTAAAATTAAGTACAATTTGGCTAAATTCTACCTTAGTAGTACTTCAGTGTTCCCCAAGTTGCGGGATGTCTGGTGGCTTGAAAACATATACTGCTGCCTCCCTCACTGCTCTAATGAAGAATATTCTGCCTTTGGGATCCGTCACTTTTTTTCCCGTTCTACTTGTTAAAAGTTCAAAAGAGAAGATATGCTATCATCATCAGGAAACATGTAGAACCAGCTATTATATTCTAAGTAGGCACATAAGGATGTTATGCTAGTTTCACACATTCATTTATCAATGTCTATCTACTAGCAACAGCTGCAAGGGAACAACACCATCATAGCCTGTTTAAACGCAGCAATCTTGCTATTCACCAAAAAAAGTTATTCACATCAACAAAACTTGAAAATTAAGGCCTTGACTTTCTGGTTTATCTAAAATACATATTCATCTTTCAGATTATTGGTAACAAAAAGGACAAGTGAGATACTCTATTAAAAAAAAAATCGTAGATGAAAGACAGCTGAATTTTCTTGATTCCTGAAGGACTTCACATTTGACCATATTGGTGTACTGAAAGGCTAATAATTCTGTATCTATAAATGGCATATAAAAACAGTTCCATTCTCCCAAATATTTATGTGAAGAACCACTTTGGATGAATATCTAGACAGAGAAGTAGAAAACAGGGAATAGAAAGGTACTATGTTTTAGCACTAGATAATAAATCAAGCTATTCAAAAATTAAATTGTACTGACTAAACATGCTGAGACAGCCACGAGGAGGAGACAGTGCATGAAATTACTGAGCTAAGAAACTCATGGATTTCATTCTGCTGGTTATCAAACTTTGTAGAACTTTCATAATGAACAATCATACTGGTGAACGAAGGGAAATGAAAGAGGCAATGGCCTATGGTTTTACAATTTCACAGAATCACAAGATGACTGAGGTAGGAAAGGCCCTCTGAAGACCATCTAGTCCAACACCCTGTCCAGAGCAGGGTTACCTAGAGCAGGTTGCTCAGGACCCATGTACAGTCAGGTTTTGAGTATCTCCAAGGATAGTGACTCCAAGACCTCTCTGGACAACCTGTGCCAGTGCTTGACCATCCTCTCAATATAAAATGTTATTTTGTATTTAAATGGAGTTAGAAGATGTCTAAATGATGCAAGCTGTAGTGATTACCGATGTCATTTTGGGCAATGTGTGCTTCATCATATCTACCATAAAAGAAGACTTTTAAGACAGTAAAATTGCACATAATTATTGGACAATGTGAAAAACTACAGTAGTCATATCTTAAGGTAGGATAGGTGCACACAGACAGTGCTATTACAGCAAATAATCTTTTAAACTTGGATAATATCCATGAGAATAAAAAATTTCTGAATAAATTTTATTCTGTTTAATAGATTAGGATTTGTTTTTTAGCAGCAAAAATCCAATAGTTCCACACTGGCGGTAGTTCCCTCTCTACTACAAGTAGATTTGCTGTAACAGTCCAGTGCACTTCCCAGGTTTCATTTCAATCTTTATAGAAGTGAAGTTAGTACATTTCATAACAGCATCAAAATCTATGAGCCCATGAATTTTAAAAAAAGAATATGTTGTAATTCTAGTGTAGGAAGTGAATTTTAACTGAATACTGTATATAAATAAAACAAGAAGCTGGCATTTGTTAACATCCAAGGAATATATTCTGGCTGAAATTCATCCTTCCGTATCCAAAGACAAAGTAATTGGTCTATAAATAACTAAAAGGCCACAGCTTCAGTTCAGTCTCTTGCTGGCTGTGGACTGAAACAGTGGCTGTTGCACCTTAGCAGGCAATTTGGATCAACGTATTCCTGTTAACAACTTGGCACATCTGTAATCTTCCCCAGCACTCTTGCTAAATCAGTGCCAGCATGGACTCACAGGTTGCCATACTCCATATGGATGCAGATGTTCCTTTCAGAGTAAACCACGCTCTGTTCTTCAGAAATTTCTGTGTGCAGGGAAAGCTGATGAAAAAAATTTCTCTACAAAAGCTTTCAAGGCTGAAAATACAGTCTAATTTAAGGCAGAATTCTGAGAATGTGATTGTTTCTGAAAACGTATGATTTTACTGTGTGAAATGCAGTTTTAGTTCAGCTTCTCAGTTAAAATGCAGTATAACTGTATCAAAATGTATATTCAAGATAACCACTTTTACTGAAAATGTGTCAAGCTCTGTTTTGATGAAAGAAAACAAAATCCAAATTAGTTTGCATGGAAAAGATCTTTTCAAGTAATTTTATTTGTCTTAGAGAAACTCACCTCCCAATTAAATATCAAGGGTGTACAAGTTATAAAAAGCACTGTGTAACTGAGGTGAGAATAGAATTTAAATAACCCTCCTAGCCTGATCCACATATTAAAGCAACCTTAATGTTGCTGCCTAGAAGAGTCCTTAAAAGGACAGTTTCTCGGCCCATGACCCACCAGACTTTCTCAGACCCTACATCTCCCCGACCCAATGCCTCTAAGACCCAGTTCTAAGGCAGCACAGTCCTTTCACCATCACACTTTGGGTGTGCAACTGTCAGGCAACCCAGCACAAATAACCCCTCTCCTCTGACAAAAGAGCCATAAAAGCAACGTCCAGTTCCAGTACCAAAACAGACACCCCGGTCAAGAGTCAGGGGTGGAATTTAATTGTGGGAAATGAAAAGACGAGGCGACTGGAAAAGAAGTTGGGGTACCAGAACCATGACCAGCCTGCTCAGAGCGTGTTCCCTGCCAGCGCCTGCAGGGCCTCCCCGACAACGTGTCCCGTGAGCTGGATCTAATCTGCACATCAGGAGAGCAGAGCCCCTTGCTGACTTTGCGGTTAGGCTGCCACAGGACTCCAGGCATTAATATTCGCCTGCTGCTTGTCTGCTGGGGGTTGCTGGGATATTTTGTGCATTTTTTTTCTTTTTGATTCTGATTCTAGAGGCAAGATTGGGCTACAATTTCCTCCCTGTTGGACTAAACTGTATCTGGCATGAGGGCCACTGACTGGATTGAGCTTCATGTGTCACTGTAATATCAAATAACAAAAACAGTAAAAAGTGAGGGCTGAAGCAGAAAAATCAGAAGGATTTTAGGAAAGCCCCCATATGACGGCTTTGAATCCTAAAGCAGGCACTGGAAATATTCATTACAAAAATGAGGCAAAAACTTCAGGACATCTCATTAAACATAGAATGCTAATTAGAATTCACAGAAAAACATGACTGAAACCTGCAATATCTGACAAACATTTCTAATTTCAAAGGAATGAGATGATATTCTGCCAGTGATGACAATGTATGTGGCTGAATACAAGAACAGTTCTGATAGTTCTTTTATTTAAACCATATCCCTATAAAAATAAGTGTGGAAACAGCTTGGATGTTCTTCAAAGAACTCTATGGGCTCCATAACAATATGAATTAAGGCCATTTCAACCAAAATTAAGGAGAGTTTTTTCATGTTATTCTATTTCTGTATTTTTTATGTAATTTGAGCACTTTTACAGACATAAAATA
The DNA here is from genome assembly GCF_030867145.1 of Opisthocomus hoazin. NCBI lineage: Eukaryota > Metazoa > Chordata > Aves > Opisthocomiformes > Opisthocomidae > Opisthocomus > Opisthocomus hoazin. The sequence continues at coordinate 30,259,984 of NC_134421.1, forward strand.
AATCTCATTAAGCCTAATCAAAATCTAATGCAATGCATCAGTAATATGAAGTATATATAGGATATTTATCTATTTAGTATAATCAGCAAAATGTTTGTTACAGACTGTCATATCGGATTCCTACATCTCCTGATGTGAATTCCATTAATTAAAGGTTTCTAGTTCTTTATAGCCCAGTGGCATATCAATTGTATTAACATCACTAATTAACTTAAACACAATAGTGTTTACATAGGTGAGACAAGAATTAATTATGAAATAATTTCCGTATGCAGAGTCCATCTGTTTTGTATCTCAGAGCAACGGTAAGTATATCTGCAGGAAAATGTATGTTATTTCCGAGTAATCTACCCTCTGACCCTTCCCAACTGTAGTGGCAGCGCTGAAACTCTCACAGCTACAGAATGTAAACGTAGTATCTTCTCCATAGATTTTTTTGACCATTTGAAGAGGAGTTATTATTTTATTAATCCCACCATTGGCAAACCCAGCACAAAAATCCTGCAAGTTTCTCACCGTGTTTCTCAAGCAACCATTTCTCAGCACAAGATGTGCATGCAGAGGTCATATCACAAATCTGACTATGGGTTGTTCACCAACGTGCTTTGAAATCCTTGCATAAATAAACAACTTATCATACTTTTCAAACAATGTGAACAAAATATGGCTTGTGATTTGATATTTATTTGTTTGTAACCAGCTTTTCCTATACTTGCTAATTTGTTCATCTGTAGTTAACCCGTAACTTGGTCTTGCAATCAGTTGTGGAATTACTGAGATCAGCAACGCAACAGGCATAAACCTTATACTTTATATGTCTCTGAATTTATTGCCTAAGAGATGACTGATACCTTTTTTTCTAATATATTGTCTCACTTTTGCAAGCGCTACTTTAAAATCACTTTTATAAGCTTCAGTATTTTGCTGTGACCATGCAAACTGGGACTAAAAGCTTCTGTTCCTTATGTACTTATATAAATACTAATATTACCATTGTTTATAGTACAGAGAAGAACTTTAGTTCCTGGCAGACTTCTTTTTCTTACTAAATGGTTTGGCTTAGTTTTCTAAGCAGTGGTTTTCAACAGCAAGTCCATGAAATTCAAGAGAACTCTGCATTGCTTCTAAAGGACCTTGGAGAGGCAAAAAAGAAAAGTAAGACAAATATACTATGCCAAGGTTTGTACCACCACTGAAAAGTGTCAAGTCTTCCAAAATGTAGAGTTTAAAACCAGCATTCTAAAGTTGTATTATAAAACCCTACAAATATATACTGTACTTATGTCTTGTAAATACACATTAACTTTATTCTCCTTTCCTAAACTTTGCACTACTTTCTTCCTGACATTCTCCTTTGTAGGGGTTGAAACAGGCCCTGCAAAACAAAAGTTGTTTGGCATAACTGTACATTGTCAGGATGTAAACAAGCTGAGGCCTCCAGGAATGACTGAACTTTATCATAATTCACTTCTTCATTCTCAGCGGAACTGGCACATCGCTGTTAACAAAAATATTTGAAATTAATATGACCATGTCAGCAAATATGGGATATTCAGACTAAATGTTCTGAGCTTAGTTGATGATATACCCTGATGTATATTAACAAAAAATAATGGAAAAATGAATGTCATCTTGACATTCATCAATAATTTGTACACTTAAAAAAAATTTTCCTAGCAATAGTAAGTTTTATTTCACCTATTAAAATATTCCTACTTTTGCTTCACTGTAATAATCCTATTCTTTCTTTTATTACAGAAAAAAGTCACGGCTCATTATACTCAATTATTCAGTTCTTGGTCAGAGGTTGTAACGCTTCCATGACAACAGGCCATATCGTTAATCTGCTCACGAGTTTAAACTAAAATAAACAGAGAAGTAGGGTTTTTTTCAAGACCTGTAACATGTTGATACATTCATACACACCTTTGCATAACGTGTGTTGATTGGAGGGCTTTGGGTGGTTAGTGGGTTTTTTTAGCTTATGCTGTTTTTCTTCATTCTTGCTGTAGTGACATGCTAACTTTAACATCTGTCTTTGCTACATTGGGTTTTTTTTTAATTCATTATGCCTTGATTACTTACATGAGGGTAAATACAATAGAATGGCTGCACCTCTGCTTTAATACCATTTTGGTCTTTTCATGCCTCCTTGTAGATGAATGTGGTAAAAACTAATTCAAGTTGCTAACTGTTCTTTTGTGATGCCTAATTGCTTCTATTGCCTCTGATTACTACTAAAATGCTGGTTGCTATCTTGAGTTTACACCCTTTCTTACTAGCACTCATACACAGCAAATAAGGAGAGTTGCAAGCCATGAGACATGTGGCCATTCTGTATCCGTCCCAGAATGTACTGACCCACAAGACAGCAATAAAAGCATCAGTCAACAGGTTACAGGAAAATCACTCGAGCTCTGTCTTAGAAAATAAGAGTATGTCTGATTCTATGCCATATTTCCAGCCAAAAGATTATGTTATTTGAGACATCTACACTAATGCCACACTCAGTAAAGCTTTTAGAGCACATTTCTTTTCATTTTCTGCCAGACTTTTTTTGCTGTTCCCACAGAGAAACATAAGCAACATGAAGGAGAAAAATATCTGATGAAAACATAAATGTCAATGAACTCACAACCACCTGCAGTACTGGGCATTAAAAAGAACCATGTTTTTATGAAACCAGCATTTTTTAAAAACCAGCACAGGGGTAAAATGAAAACATACAAAATAAATGTATCATAATCGTCACATTTTAACTTTTATTGTTATCCTCCACTGGCACTAATCTCATAGTGCTCTTTAAGAAAGTCGTATGATACTATAAAATGGCTTTCTGTATTATGATACGGCATTTTTAAAACAAAATAGCTTTTTAAATGTTGTACCAAATGGTATAATAATAGCTATTCATAGGATTTCTTTTTTTTTTTAATAAGGGCAATTTCATTTTTTGTCAAATCCAAATACCCTTAGGAATACAGACCTCAGTTTGTTAGATGCTGTCCAGCCTGGATGCATTCTGTACAGTATTTACTTAACATTAAAGATATTAATAGTTTCTCCGTCTTCACAGTATGCATATGCTTAAGGCATAAAATGCTGTGTTGCATTAGTTAATAAAATGTGGGCAAGGAGAGGAAAAAATTTATATATGCATTTTTTAATTTTCAAATAAACTACAAGGCAATCTCTGACTTTCATCAGCAGGAAAATGGCCAAAGTGAATTTTAGTGTCAGGACATCTCTGTTTACTAGCCATGAGAGCGTAGGGCGACATTATTTCCTAATCTTGGGAATCAGAGCAACAGTTTTGGCCAGTTGTAGGCACAAGAAGTGGAATCTAAGGCCTGTCTCATGATTTAGTGACCTAAAATCCACCCAGCCTTACAGCAACCTTCTGTTTCCAGGGTCCGCTTACTGGAGTGGAAACTCTCCATCCTGTAGCCACACTTCCCTGCGTATGCTTGTTCATGCTCAAGAGTACCTGCCCTGGAGAGGACAAGTGCCTCCCTCCAGCCTTTGCTGCCTTCCTGTCAACGTCCACCCAGGCAAGCACACGAGCTGCAACCCAGCCGCTCAGAAAGATCCCTCCAAAACAGATAAGGTCAAGACTGCGGCTGAAGAACTCATCCCTGAAGTAGAAAAGTCTAGGCTTTAAATGCACTCATTTTGTACAGCAATAAAATTAGATGTCCTATCCGACAGAGGACTATCCTAAGCCACCATCCTGCCACCAGCAGATGCCCCAGCTGACAGCACTCTCTGTTCTTCCAGCCCACCTATGCTTCGGTGCAGACAAAAACTGTGTGATCAGCTGAAGAGCAGATCAAATAAAACCCAACCCTGTGATTAGGACACTCAACCATGAGAAGACAGACCCAGCTCCCTGGAAACTGCATGTATTTTATCAGATGATAGCACTGAAAAAGCCCAGAGAGCAAAGGCCATCGCTCTGAGTATATCCTGCACCTCTCCTCCGAGTGCCCTGCCTGCATGGCTTCCCTCGGGCCCTTTCTTGTCTACTTTGTAGTTTCTCCTGCTGGGATTTGGATGAGTGCCAAGATGGCTGAATTGCTAGTGCTGTCTGTCCTCAGTTTGGTGCTTAAATTGTGAAGACGCAGTAATATTCAGATATTAATAACATATTTAGGTGGGAAGAACACTGAATACTTCTAGGCTTTTCAGAAACAGTCTTACTAGGAACACCAGTGAGATCCGGATACCAGAGCTTATGTTCCAGAATAACCCCAGGAAGATGAAGTTGCTGCTATACAAGTTTCTTTTTGGTAGCCAACACTCAGTCAACAATGTCTAGCGTTCCAATAATTTTACTTTGCTTTATAATAATTATAGTGAAAAAAACAATTACTCCCAGAACAAAGGAGTTTCCAGAAATGGTAATTATGCTCATTCCAAATTTCATTGTGCAGTACAAAGTATTTCAGCATTATAAGAGTACTTTACTTTGGTTATTTCATAAGCCATCTGATTTGGAAATCAGCTAAACAGTATAATAACATAATATTCATGCCAAGACAGAAAATACAAAGAATGAAGCCAAGATATTTCACATAAGATGAAAATAGCTGCCAGAAGAATCCACATCAATACAAAACAAAAATCCACTAAGCTTAGGTTTATCCATTCATTCTGAATAAGGCCAGGAAAGGAAATGAAGCAGAGTGGAAGGACGGGACAGCGTACAGACAGAAACAAAGCACAGTAGTGTGCAGTAGCACTGGAATGCAGTAGTAATGGCTCTGAAAAACAAGTAACGAAGGTTTAGGGGCTAAACAACCAACTGATGACTTTATATTGGACCCACGTACTGTGAGATTTTAAGGGAAAATATCTTTCATTTATAGCTTAACCTAATGCCTCAAATATGTATCGGCAGCAACAGGGTGGTCGAAACAGAAAGCCTGCTTGTAGCTTAACTGATGACCTTACACTGTGATTCCCTCCTTCTCGTCACATTTTGTTCTGATTCAGTTGTGTTTAGTCATCTTAGTGCTTACATTGTTATGAACACTCACTATGTGGAAGTGTACACTGTAATACCATAACAATGTGTTGATACAAGAAAGGATGATAATAGCATGGAAAAAAATCAGGATTAGACTGAAAAATCAAGTGGTGTTATTTTTCACTTCCGCAAGACTAAATTTTTCTTCTTTGTGTTTTATGTTAAGGATTTTTCCAGTGGCATTTTTACATGGTTCTGTGATGGATACTTCTCAGCTTCCTGATATTCACCTCTCTTGCGTTGCACAGTTTTATCCTATTATCATCAGCTTTCTCCTAGGGCAACATGAAATAACTCCATTCTTCTCTTGGTGTTTAGACCCTTCTTTAGTGTCAGACTTCTCGATAACCCAGATCTTGAGTTATAACAACTGAAGTTATAAACACTCAAACAACAGAAATGGAACTTCCAGAAACAAACAGGATAATGGACATATGCAGGACTACAGAAACAGAAAGCAAATTCGGAGTTCTTTGGAAAAGCTGACAACACTAATATTTCAAGCAGAAGCTCAATTATAGAAGCAGTAGCAAAAAAAAGACTGCATGTGTTGGTATAAATAGAGTCCTACTGAAAGAAATGCAAATAAAAGAAAATTTTTTGGAAGTGTGTCTAACAATGATTCAACAGAATCAACATTTTATTTTCTTTTTTTGTTAGAAGCATGGTATATTAGACATAGGTCATTATGTTCAGCTTTTTGCTATCACAGTATATCAGATCATCCCCTTCACAGATTTTTACCATACTCGAGTTTGAAGCCAGTCATTTTTTTCCCCCCAAGCACTTAAATTTGAAAGCCATACCACAACTCCACTTCTCTGATGGTTGTAATCTCCATCCCTGATGTTTTCAGGGTGATTTTATGTGGATTTTTTTTTCTTGTGACAGTCACTCAGCTTTTTTCTTCCCTAGTGCTCATTCCTCCCCACCATACACAATGCATTCATAAAGAGAAATTACATCCCCTCTCAACTTCTGATTCACTGGGCTAGCCAAGCTCTCACGTAATACATAAGATAAACCGACCATTCTCCTTACCATCCTAGCAGCCATCTATTTGTCCTCCAGCATGTTTATATTCATCTTTCAGTACTACGAAGGTCAGAACTGAGGACAATATTCCAGATGACGCCTCACCAACACCACAGATCGGGAAGTTTTCATGCCACCTTCTCCACTGAACATACTTTGTCCAACAGCCCTAGGATCACATTTGGCTTTTCATCCCACTTAGAGATCATTTTCATCTTGTGATCAACAGGTATCATTTTCTCTTCTGTCATTTTCAGATGAAGCATTCCTTACATTATAAATACAGATTCACTAAGCAAGCTGATATATCTTTTCCTCAGTTTATTTTATTTCGTGGACTTCAGAGGTACTGTTTCATGATGTTTTGATCCTCCTTTGATGATGCATTTCAGCTTTGTGATTTGCAAACACCACTGGCAAAAACCTTGTTGTGCCAGTCATTAGCAAGTGTTAAACAAGATCCAGCCCCAAACCTACCCCAGAGCAAGTCTACAAGCAACTTATTTCCAAACCTAGTTTGGGATTTCCTCATCCATGTTCCTTACACATATTTTTAATCATGTACCAATTCCTACTTTCTATGCTTTAATAAATACTTCCCCAGTTGAATATCGCTGATTTTTTGTGTTCTATTATATTTCCTTCAACAAGAGGGATAACTGACTTGTCAAGACAAGAAGGTAAAACCTACCTTTGGTAAATCCATGTGACTTTCAATCTCATCATTCATTTACCTTTACATTCTTTCTTCTGAAGTATATCATAAAGCATTTAATAAAGTTTTATATCTCCTTGGATGAATTTTTTCTTTAAATATTTAGAAAACACTATTCTCTACTCATCCAGTACCGTCCCTAGTTTGATAGTCAGTAAAACTCCTGGCCTCTAGTTTCATATACGCCAGACTTCTTTTTTTCCCATCCTGTACCTTATGACCAAAAAATTCCAGTCCATTTACTGAGAATACGATCCTCCTTGCTTCTTGGATATGATAATTTCAATTTTCTGCATGCATTCTAGTTATTTAGTCATCTAGCCTTTGGCCCCATGTTCAACATCAAAACCCTTACTGAAAACTGACTCAAAGTATTCATTTAACTGTGAGGTCACCCTGACTTTACCTTTAATCTTGATGTTACAGTCACAGTGTAATGATCTCCCTTCTTCCTTCTCTCTCTTATTATGTTACTAAAGAACTACCGCAATTTTTCATAAGTTCTTGAAAAATGCTTAACCCAGCTTCACTTTAGGATGCTCTTTTTTTCTCAGTACTTCCTGACTTTTGAAAGGGACCTTCATTACCGCCTACTCAATTCTAAGTTCTCTGTATATCTAGATATCTCTTCTGAACTATCAAATTATCCAGTTAAGACAGAAAGCTTTTTCCTTCTTTTCTGGGGTGTAGAAGTTCTAAATGCTTTTGCACTTTTGACTTAAAAACCACAAGTTCTCCATCTCTCAAGTTTAGCTGACCTTGCTAGCAAGCTTCCTTAACTCCTCTGAATTTCCTATTTTAGAAATGAAAACTTCTATAAATCTACACTTACTTCCATTTAAACAGAATTAATGTGTGACCACTTGGCCGAGGATATTTTCTACTAAGAGTTCTCCTATAATACCTTCACAACTCACCAAAATCAAATGTAAAAAATCTCTTATTGCTGGTTCAGTGGCACTGTGGTGAAAAAATGTTTCTCTCATTTCTGAGAACATTGGGCTCTACCTTTGTCAGTAACATTTGTTCTTGAATTTGTAACTAGGGACTGATCTTCCATAACGACTTGCATTTCAGAAGTATTTTTCTCTCACAACTTTAAAGATACCACATCTACATTAAAATCTGTATCTCAGCATTATCCCAATTGAAACTCTTTCATGTAAGTGATACTGATCACAATAAAATTGTTTTATGTCACTCTACTGTCTATCACATAAGTAATATATACTGAACTCTTAATATCTGTGCCAGTTGTATTAGCTACTCAACCAGATTTCTGTTACACCAACAACACCCTGTTTCAAAGTATAGATTAATTCCCAGTTTTTCCCATTTAGGCACAAACTTTTGAGCTGTGGAGGAAAAGAAGGTTATCAGGAGTAGTCAGCATGGATTCACTAAGGGGAAATCATGCTTGACCAATCTGATAGCTTTCTATGATGGCATGACTGGCTGGGTAGATGAGGGGAGAGCCATGGATATTATCTACCTAGAATTCAGCAAGGCTTTTGACACTGTCTCTCATAACATCCTCCTACGGAAGCTGAGGAAGTGTGGGCTGGATGAGTGGTCGGTGAGGTGTATTGAGAACTAGCTGAATGCAGAACTCAGAGGGTTGTCATCAGCGACGCTGAGTCTAGTTGGAGGCCGGTATCTAGTGGTGTCCCCCAGGGGTCAGTACTCGGCCCACTCTTGTTTAACTTCTTCATCAATGACCAGGATGAAGAGTTAGAATGTACCCTCAGCAAGTTTGCTGATGACACCAAACTGGGAGGTGTGGTAGATACACCGGAAGGCTGTGCTGCCATTCAGCGTGACCTGGACAGGCTGGAGAGTTGGGCAGAGAGGAACCTGATGACGTTCAACAAGGGCAAGTGCAGGGTCCTGCACCTGGGGAGGAACAACCCCATGCACCAGTACAGGCTTGGGACGGACCTGCTAGAAAGCAGCTCTGCGGAGAGGGACCTGGGAGTGCTGGTGGATGACAGGTTGACCATGAGCCAGCAGTGTGCCCTGGCTGCCAAGAAAGCTAACGGGATCCTGGGATGCACTAAGAGGAGTGTGGCCAGCAGGTCGAGGGAGGTTCTCCTTCCCCTCTACACTGCCCTGGTGAGGCCCCATCTGGAGTACTCTGTCCAGTTCTGGGCTCCCCACTTCAAGAAAAACAAAGAGCTACTGGAGAGAGTCCAGCAGAGGGCTACGAGGATGATGAGAGGACTGGAGCATCTCTCCTATGAGGAGAGGCTGAGGGAGCTGGGCTTGTTCAGCCTGAAGAAGAGAAGGCTGCGAGGGGACCTAATATATGCTTATAAATATCTGAAGGGTGGGTGTCAGGAGGATGGGGCCAAGCTCTTTTCAGTGGTGCCCAGCGACAGGACAAGGGGCAACGGGCACAAACTGAAGCACAGGAAGTTCCGTCTGAACATGAGGAAGAACTTCTTCCCTCTGAGGGTGACGGAGCCCTGGAACAGGCTGCCCAGGGAGGTTGTGGAATCTCCTTCTCTGGAGATATTCAAGACCCGCCTGGACAAGGTCCTGTGCAGCCTTCTGTAGGTGACCCTGCTTCAGCAGGAGGGTTGGACTAGATGACCCACAGAGGTCCCTTCCAACCCCTACCATTCTGTGTTTCTGTGATTACCTGGAAAGTCATAAATATTTGTTTCCTTTACCTTTGCTGCTGCTTGCTGTCAAACCTACTGCTCTTTTGTCTAATTGTCACCTTTCTACTTCTTAAAAATAGGTAAGGAGACTACATGAGTTCTGTCCCTAACTTTGTTTTAAAGCTTTTCTTATTATTCATGCCAAAGCTGGTATTTTAGTCTATCCACAGTGAAGAGACCTATTTCTGTGAAAGCAATCTAAGCTTGTACAACTGGCAATCACGCACATACTACGGTCATTACATAAACAAATTTCTACTGACATTACCTTGACGTTTTCATCTGAGCTACATCAGATGCAAACTAGTCCTCTAAATCAGATGACACAAAACAAAACAGCAAGTTTTAGAAACAAATGCTAGTGCTCTACTAGCGGTACAGTTCTGTACCTTGTCTTCAATACCTCTCCCAGTGCCCCTTTCCACAGATAAAATCACAGCAGTCCCTTCCATCAAGGCTTTGAACAAAAACAACTTATAGTCTACCAAATATTTACAAAAGAGTTAATTGTAAATGCTTTATTATATGATTTTGGGGTGTGAATCAAACCTCTTTTAGTCATTGTATTTGTTGTTTGCAACATGGAGAAAGAGTTAAAGTGGATACAAGTAGGGATTCCTGTAAGTTTGAAAGGGTTCGAGGGAAAACATTCCCATAAAAGCAAATACCAGTTAAATATAACATGAAAGTGAATCTAATTCCATATGCTTGCTTTAATGTGGTATATCAAAAGTGTTAATGGCAAGTGAGTTGACTGTATATGAAAATATATTTGCTGACTACTCCTCTGAGAACAAGTTTTGGGGTGTGTTTTTGTTTTTTCTGAAGTTGCTTTTTTATTTCAGAGGATTTCAAAATACAAACCAGAGATTGTTTCACCTCCCTGAGATGGGAAAACAATTTCTGTGGCTTGGGAAATGACATGTCACTGGTTTCTCCCCCTAACTTCTGTGTTTTATACTGTTTGCATTTCACGGTTGTGCATCTTAGGACTAACAATGTTTTGGGATGAATTCTGTTTCGCATTTGAGTGAAGAATGCAACTGAACCTCCTGGAAAACACAGACTCAAACCAACTCTCACATTTGAGAAGCTGCCATATAAATAAATCACATGTTAGAAAGTGGAGATGTCCTGCAGACTTTTCACTTGTGTAAGGATCTGTTACCTTCTAGCTAGCTTAAAGTTAAGAACTCTGCCCAAAGAACAAGCAGGGATGACCTTCCCTAGGGAACACACCCTTGAAGCTGTACTGCAGAAACTTACAGGAATATTTAGTCTAGAATGTGCTTTGCAACTTGACCTGAACGTTGTTTTGCCTTACGATATTTACTTCAATTGCATGTTCACAGAACAGTGCTTAATTTTCTTGTAGACTCAGGTTAGAATCTCTCCAAGTGCAGGAATGACTGCGTGGCCTGAAATGAACTGCTGAGTATCAAGTACAGCTTTTACATAGATTTTACTACTTCTGCTCCAATTACACACAAATCATTTTAAAGCTACTATTCTTTGTAATACATTTTTTCATCTTTCTCCTTCAATCTCATGCTTCATTCAGAATGTTCATCTATAAGCTTTAAAAGGTTAAACTAACAGAGACACATCTAGCTTGGCTTTAAGGCACTTGCTCTTTCATTAGCTTCCTATTTTGCATTTAAAAAAAAAAATTTAAGCTGAGTTCACTTAGGCAAATCTCAAGGGCAGAGGATTTTTCCCTTTTTTTGCAGTTAATAGGGTGTAAAAATCCTTCAGCTCATCAGCCAGCACACTGCCACCAGGGAACTGAAAAAAAAAAGCTAACATTTCGCCTTTCTGAACTGGAAGCTGAAATTCCCCAGGGAAGACATTTTGGAAAAGATTTAAAAGTAGTTGCTGGCTGCCATGAGGACTTTGACAGCCTGCACAGAGCACCTCTTGCAGAGAAACAGCAGTTAGAGAAAGAACATCTGAAGGGACAGCTTTGAAATTTGACTTCATTTTCATGCATTACTGCTTGAAATTTCTGCTGTGTCATGTCAAGCTGCAAGCTTTACTATAACCTCCAGACTGCCCCCTCACTACCCGTCAGACTTGAAGAAGCTCATCTTCCAATTATCTTTAAGCTTGTATATAATTCTTGTATAAAATCTAAAATCCTATTTAAAACTCAAATCTTATTAGAGAACAGCTCATAACAGGAAAAAGACAAAAGACAAAATTAAGCCTGTTAATAACAAGAAATGAAAATTAGCAAAAAAATGAAGTAGCAAGAGAGCTCGTTCACATCAAGTGAAATATTGATGGAGTCCAGTGGACTCGGAAAGCTGGAATTTTAATTTTCTAAACTGCAAGCCATAACTAGGTAGCAGCTTAATTTCAAAAGCAGGTCCAAGTATTCTTGCACATAAGAAATCGTTCCTGTTTGCCATTTTAAGCCAACAAGGCAGCATATGGTCATTCTGTAGGCATGAGCCAGAGTGGCAGAGTGAGAGTAGCAAGACTCCTCCAATGGCAACAGAGGACTGTGACAGGCGGTGTACAAGCCTGGGTATATTTCTAATTGGGAAAAGGTTACCGCAAATTGAGATATAGAGAAAAGAGACTGAACCGTGGCAGGGACTAAAGGGCACTGACATCATAGGGCCTTGACAAGGCACTCTAACTCCTTTTTAGACACAGTAAATCAAACCCCACTTCCTTTTTTATCACCAGCTACATGTAACACCCAAGAATTCTTTCCAGAATATTTAATTGTTTCCAAATACCTAACTTCAAAAAGATTTCACCCCACACCTCCGGTTCTTCTGAAAGGTGGGCTTATTTATGCCCCTAAACAGCTCTGAATATGTTTCTCGATTGTTTTTTTTTTCTGATAGCTGAACTACTTTTATTTCTAATGTTGCTTTTCACTGTCTGGTCAAAATGCATAGGTATTTTAGACCAATAACCAATCTGTTAAGATGACGTAGGACACAGAAACACTGCTTAAGACTCAACCAGACCTCAGACTAAAATCACTGTACACCACTAAAGTGTCTGGCTGAGAATGGTGAGCTATGTCCACTGATACGTTGACTTGGGCATGGACATCAGCTGTATTTATTTTCTGTAACAGATACATAGATGACGAAACCACTTTCCAGTTATTTTAAAGATCATTTAAACAACTGGCAATTCAAATAACATCCAGAAGATGGCGAGTGTCACATGCAATAAAGTGAAATTACACAAGTGCAAAAAGGCCCTCTGAAAATTACTGATAATATTTAAGAAAAGTTAACATGTCCTCATATATAATTCCTAATTATGTAAAGTACTGAAGTAAGAATCTCAAAGTGATTATCATGCAAAGCTGAAACACAAACCTAAATGTTGTTTCAAACAATGGAAACCATTTTTCTTGTGTTCTCTTAAAATAGAACTGCCTTCAGTACAAGTCACAGTTCATCATGGGCCTTCTTGGTATCAAAGAAGCATTCAAGTAAAAAAAATATTTGACATTATAATCATTTTATGAAACATGATACTCATTTTCAGGACTTTAACTTTTACAAAAGCATAATGAAACACAGAGACTGTTAAGAAATAAACCCTGAAGTTTCATTCAAATTATAAATTCACTTAGTTCCAAGGGTATATGAGTATAAAAATTACCTTTAATATTTTATGCAGCTGGTTTTGTAAAAATAGGAGCACAATCTTTTGGAATGTGCCAAAATCGGATGTTTGTCACAATTTTTTTCCATTTAAAGTGGAAACGTAACCATTCTTTAACAGCTGGAGACGTAGACTCTGCTAATGTGGGTGAAAGTAAGTGATGAAATTAAGAGGGGAAGGTCACAGACTGTAACTGAATTGTCCAGCCATGACTCATGACATTAATTGAGTTTTTAATGGCCTTTTGTGATCAGGCTTCATAATTCTCAAATCCCACTTGACTCTTCTTACCACCTGTCCGTATTCACAACCAGAAAGGGGGGATGAAGTCCGTCTTACTATATGTTAGAAAATAAAGCACTTTTGAATTCTGAATTTCTGCATGTGTATCTAATTATCAGATTGTAGTTAATGAACTGATTTGTCAGTGTTTCTCAGCCCATATTAACATAAGCAAAATTATTCTTGAGGAAAAAATACCTAACTAGTCAGCACTAAGAAACAGGTTTTTTACCTTTTTCCAGCTATTGTAGTATATGGCTTCTATTTACACCAATGCAATTACTCTAGCTTAAATTACCCTACTGAGCCTGTTTGTCCTTCAGCAGAGCAAAATTGGTCTTTAATCTATGCATTTGCATAGATCAGATTATGCGTTAGGTTTCTAATACTGTCATCAAGATTCTTCAAAAATCTACTTTTATGTATCAGAATACAAAATTCATAACTCTTAACAGGGCTTGAAATGAGAAATTATGTGCTACTCTGTAGAAGCTCACCTCTGAATCTATGAAATGAAAGAACTGTTGTGCATACAGGTGATGAAAGAGTAAAAATACATTAGACTTCCTTAAGCCTGAAGGTTTTTGAAAGGAAGGCCCAAAATTGATTGAATCTCCCCCCCCTTCTTTCTGCTGCTAAATATTCTTTCAGACTAACATAAAACTGTGTTTTAAAGAAACAACTTTCCCCATTTTAAGAATGGAGCTTTTGATCTTGCTTAGCTGCTACAGGCTAATAAAAGTAAAGTTTGAATAAAGCATGTGTTTTCCTTAGTGAAAAATATGATGATAGGATGTCTTTGCTCAGCAAACAGAAGCCAGTGATAAATCTCATTTATTTTTAATAAGTAAGACTCCTTATTTTCAACATGACTGTAAATAATTAGCCCAACAACAAAGTAGCATAGCACCTTCTGGGGAACTGACATTTCATAAACATCTAGTATCGCAAGCAAAAAACATTTTTTTTAATAAATAGGAGTAGTCAAGGAATATAATCAAAATTGTTTAAGAAATTATGAAAACTAAGAAGCTCTTCGCTGATCAGTTCAAAGAGATCAAAAGAGAGCAATGGCTTAGTACTCCTCAACAGCATCTTGTACCTTCTGTGCACAGATGTCAGACCCGTAACTTTGTGGCTAGGTCGGTTCTTTCCCTATGTTTTCTCCTCTCTGAAAGTTCAAATTATATTGACAATTTGTACCAACTGGCATCATGACACATGGCGTATGGATACCTAACCACTGAGAACTGAAGTATAGTTGCCAACTTGTTTCATACATGACAAACTGTTGGCAAGATAATAACTAATTTTCAGTTGCTAACAACTTGGTGTTCCTCCCAACAAGAAGGGAAGAGGTGACAATCACAATTAAACTACAGTTCACCGAGCCTTAGACCTCCTCTCCATTTCTGAACTCTGTGAGCTGGGAAAGAAATGACATGTAACATCTTTTAAGTAAATGTCTACATTGAGACTTATTCCTTTGAAAGCGCAGAACACAGCTCATTACCTCTAAGTAACATCAATCTCAGACACAGTATGTGAGAATTTACTTTCCCAAGGTCAGACTCTTTGTAACATTTTCCCCCAAAGTGCAGCTCAGGCTCATAGCTGCATACACTCCTCTAAAAGAAAGAAATTAATTGAAATATAGAGTGTGCTGCTGCTCTTGCTACAGTAATCCTCAAGCTATCTGACTAAAAAGGGGAAGAACAGGCTGGACAAAACACAAGGCTAGAAGATAAAAATATAAGATAAAAATGTTAGAGACACATTCTGGTTGCCAAACTACATGACACCAGCACCCACGACTGAAGTGGAGCACCAAGGGGCTCGGTACCACAGACCCTGTGAGGAGGAGCTCCTTCTGCATCACTACCCATCTGGGCAAAGCGGGCTCTCCCCACGCCACCAGGAGCCTAAAGATGAAGGGATTATGACGCAAGGCATCAGCAGACAGAAAGACTCTCATTCTGCTCTATTTAAAAAAAGCAAGTACATGCAGAAATGCTCAGGTAACATGTGGTCTGTACAGTTAGACGCCCCTCGTGCTTCTCTGGCACCCCGCAGCCTGACAAACACCCCAAATGTGGGTGCTGTATTTGGCCCACACAGTGGGGCATGACTCCAACCTGCCTCCAAGCAGTGCAGCAGCCACACTGGCCATGATGAAGTATTTAGCTAATGGGTCAGGGTAATGAGAAACAAGGATTACACATTTCCCTTCTGTTTGATTCCTATTACTACAGTCTTTCAATCACTACAATATGAATGCTGTAGCACTGTTATCCCATTCTCATACCATACTACATGGCAGTCTGAACTGAAAATTTAGGACCAGTTTAGGGTACGGGTTACTCCTGATATTATGAACAATGAATCAGAACAATGCGCAAATTATGAATGCACATGCCATGGACTGTGAGAGAGAAAAATCAGCAGGTGCATTCAATTCTACATTGTTTGTAATCATCCCAATTAAATGAATTGGAATTTATATGGTGACAATATAACACCTGTAAATTATTACTGTGAAATAGATATAGGTAAAAACCTACACTTAGCACTTTGAAAACAAGAAATGCTGAATTATTTCAAAATATTTCCAAAATATGAACAAGAACTATAGAAATATCAGACTAATTATCTGCAAAAGTGTCATTTGCAAAATCAGCTCTTTTATTGTAGATGAAACATCTTCAAGAAAAACAAACAGAAAACCCCTGCATCTGTTCTGAAAATTTTAACATGATTTTAAAATGTCCCAAATTCTCCTTTATCTTTCATGCTTTTCATGCCTACTTCAGCATATTTGAAACGCTCAAAAGGTTTGTGTATGTATGAGCTCTCACTTGGCACTACTTCTGATTAGTTTTATACACAGTAATCAAAACTAATTGTAACTGTTCCTTAAACAACATTATTAAGTTATTTTTGCAGGCTGTGGTGCCCCATATGTTTTAAATGGCCTAGAAGAATACAGTAAGAGACATTTTTCTTGGCCTTAAAGGTCTTCATTCTGCTAAGAGTCGTGACAGAATGCCAGAGCTGGAAAGAGTTCATTGGCAGAGAGTAAGTCTGACTAAAAATGCCCTTTTTGGACAAAGCCAAATTACCCACAGTTTCAAGCCAGATTTGGCAAAGAATTCTGGCTGGATGAAAATCCTGGGACAGCTTTTTGGACTTTCTAGAAACAATTTTCTAAACAAATTGTTTCAACCTTTAGTTTCGAAAGGGGATTTTCATTCTGAGATCGACCTATTTTGTAAAAAAAGGTGTAGGAAATATTATTGAACTAAGATCAGTTTTGTTCAACTAAAACAAATGATACACTCTTTTTCCAAAATCAAAACACTTATAATTTGTACTCTTCTATACAGGAACACTCTTGCAATGGCTAATGAAATAGGAACAGAAAACAAAAGATATGGCCCTCCAAAAATACCAATTTTGCTCTGGTATGCTTATTAAACCTCATCATTATGGTAAAATACCATATTAACTTCAGTAACAGTTCTCCCTTCCAATCCAATCCTTACTGAAGTCTTTGATTTATTACTATTTCAATGATACAGGGTGAATACTGTGTTTTTTAAAAAATTGATGACTCCTTGAGGTCAAAGATAAATCTTATTGCTGCTTACATTAACCTTTATTATGCTTGTATAAATAAATGGTCACCAACATAACCATTCCGAAGAAAAAGTTAAATATAATCATGTTTATATACCTACATGGTAAGTTTTACTTGAAAAGCATGCTACGTTTATTAATACTGGAATTATAATAGAAGCTAACAAATTAGGAAATTCTTGAATAAGGATGAAATATAGCACCTGTTCACAAGCTTAGCACAGTGGATCAGTTTTAGAATAGGACAGACTTGCTTGAATGTCAACTGATACATGGTTCATCTTACTCAAATCGCTATTTACACCTCAAAATTATGGCCAAATTTGATGCTTGTAATTTACTTTGAGTTCCCACTCATGAGGAAAGTTTGCACCTGACATGCCAAATTAACAGCTTCTAAACATTTTCAAAGAAGATTTTTTTTTGTTTAGGCTGTTCATAATATGACATGCCAAAGGCTAAACTAATAAAAAGTGTTATAGTTGCAAAGCCAAACACTAAAATTTTTAGGAAATATCAGAATAATGCCTTTTTGCCCTCCAGTAATTCACCTTGCTTATGTGTACTCTTAGGAGTCAATGCATCGTCATGCACAGAGCAAGATCTTCCAAACCATAAGCCATAGGCATAGTACTTATTACCAGGATGTAGTCCCATGAACAAGCCCGAAAACACAGTCACTATCACAAGGACAAACCCAACACTTTTATACAAGCAAAACTTCAGTGAGTGTCATGTGGAACACGACAACCACAGAACTGTGCAATCTCTACCCACAAAACAACCTTCCACAGAGAGAAAGAGGGAATCACAGTTCACAACGTATGTGCCTGCTGTTTCTTTGGAAGTTAAGGAGAACTGCTTGACATATTTTCTTTCCTCTTTCTATTTGTGCGGGTTGTTGTATAAAAGAGGTGCCTATGTATCGGAATCATTTATGCACCTGTTTCTGTACACATTGTTCGCACTGCATTCTGGTATGCTATGAAATTAAAAGAACTATAAAGATGCAAAACGGGATAGTTTTGAATAATGGATATTTATGCGACTGCAAAAATAGCAATATATATTCATATATATTGTTGCTATGTAGTACAGCAGATAGATGTTCAATGCGCTCTATAGAAATCTTCTGATCCTGCTCACTGCTGACCTCACATAATTCCGAGTGCCCAGCAGCTCCCCTGACAAGCTCCTTCCTCAGCTGAGGGGTTAGGGATTACTGTCCCTCCACCTCACACTTGAAAGATAAATGTTCCTGGTTTATTCACTTAACTTATATTGCAATTATTCTGAGTAAAAAATGTGCAAAAGGTAAGTAAGTAGTTATACTGACACTCATAAGTTTAAAATTATAATTATCCACCCTTTATTCTTGTAGCTTTATGGCCTACGTATTCAGTTACAGTAATAACAATGTTAAAATAGCAATCACCCTTGAAACAGTTCACTGAAAACATACAAATTCTGGATGATATCAAAGCCTACAGATTTTTTCTTCGTGGCATATACCTTTCTTAAATAAACACAACCTTTAAAAGTTTCCTGTATTAAGATTGTTACATTTTCAAAATAAAAGGGAAGATTGTAAGTACAAGTAACAGGTAATAACTGCAAATACACAGTTTAACAAAGCTTTTAAATGTGAAGATATTGATCCTTTTTTTTTTTAATGGAACTGAATTTAAATAAGTATTACATCTTTCAAGGAACAATGCTAATCTTCATTCATAATTTAAATATTCAAGGGAATCATAATTAAGAAAAAGCACTCCACTTTCTCACTGCTGAATTAAGAGCTACTTCAAGGTCCTTGGGACAAAGTTTATGAAACATCCACCTCCCTTAATAATTGTTACTTTCATGAGCTATTTTGATTCTTCCAATTGCTATCAACACTATTTGCCTTCCTAGAAATTCAAAACTAGCATATGTGATAAGTGAGTATAATGTAAGGAAAGCTTTATGTGGAAGCCGGGGTATATTTATATCACTTTTACGGTTGGTCTACGGAGTATTGCGCTCTGTGTGAGCTGGCAACCACACTGGATTGTGCCATGGTGGCTGTGCTGGCATACTGCTCATATCAGTTGCAGAGAGTTAAAAAAAAAAAAAAACAAAACAAAACCATCTACCCTTTTCCTCAAACACAATAAATGTAAGACGCAACATACAATTCTTCATAAGACACGTACACAACAGATTTTTGAATCAACAATATTGAAGAAATACAATTTCATGAAAAATGTGCTTAGTACTTACCACTAACATTTACTAATGTGATGTCTTTCAATGATTCATAAGAAATTACTAAAGTAGCTATTAAGATCTACTGAATCTTTCATGGAACATGCTAAGCACAATTCTCTGGTAATGCAAGCTGATTTGAACAGATTAAATTTTAAATTCACAGTGTGTGTGAGCTGTAAGAGAAATTACTCAATGTCAGCGAAGCTTAACTTTATATAGAAAACACCAGAAAACACCAGAAGCTCATCCTTTTTTTATTTTTACAATTTGGGGGGAGGAGGGGTGGGAGGGAAGAAAACAAACCAAGCAGGCAAGAGAAAATAGAGACACTACTAAGCTGGTGAACATGTTTCCATAATTAAATATTGCTTAAGCAATGCTATCCAGTTGTGTATGGAAAAATACATTGCATTTCATGTAAATATGAAGACATCTTCAGGCAGAAACTGAGTTTCTCAAACTTGTATAAGGGAAAACATACCTGTTACATTACAAAGACCATTATAGAGTACATACATACCTAATTTACTACCAAGTGTTTAGGTTTTATTTTATCTTAATATATAATGAAGTATTGCATATTATCGGCACATTTAATATACAGGGAAATTATTATTATTTAACGGAGATGTCCCCGAAAGACAGAAAAAAAATTCAGCATAGTTTCTGAGTTGTTCATATCAGACTGATTAAGACATCTTAAATGAGAATAAGAAGAAAGGTAGTTGTATGCTAGTAAATTTCTTAGCCTTAGCAGTCTAACCCTTTTTTTAAATCTGAAGTTACTCTTGAGGTGTTGAATTCGTTTGTGACCTTACAATGTTGTACTTCAAAGACATAAAACTTTGAATCCATCTAGGCAATATCTCCAATATGCAGAATTCCTGCCCTACAATAACAGGATTTTATTTCGTAATTCTAGATAATAGTCTAAGTAGTAAATGTAAAGGCTTATATATTGACAAGTTAATTACTCCACAGTCTAAGAATTCATTTGCAAGAGCATATTAAATTGTGACTATCATGACAGTCTTCCTGTGGGGCATTTTATCTCATTAGCAATATGTCTGACACTTGAGTCAGAATTTTATAGTCATCAGGTCAAACTACAGCATTTACATCTATAAATTAAGCGATAATTCCCCCCCAGTTCAATCAATACTACTGGTTAGTGACTCGTACACAGTAAAGGATGTGTTTATAGCACTGCCACACATTTAGTGAAAATGTGTATCACTTTGCATTTTACAGTACTCAAAAACAGGAATGAAATATGAAGAGCAGTAACAGGCCAAAGAACAACACTAGGCAAGAATCGTCTATATAAGAGAAAAGGCAAAAGCCATTTTTGTTTGCTTGCAAAGTGTTCTTAGCCTAACTTGAAGATAGACCCTCACACATTCCATTAAAAAAATGTATTTTTAAAACCTCTCAGTGAACACAATGGGTTAAACCCCATATTTAGCCTTCACATTTTTAACCTGTATTTTCATTTCTGATACCCTGCAGAAGGGCTAGGCAGTTATGCAATAAGATCATGCAGTGAAAGTCTAAGTATGCGAGATGAGTTGCAAAAGCTGTGACAGGTGTGGGACAGCGATTTGCCAGCTAAATTAGAGGCTGGAAGAAAAACCTGTTTATTTATGTTCGGTCTCTTGGGAGATGACATTAGTTTTATCTGCTTTTCAGTGCTGCGGTTCCGCCTAAGTCCTTCTTGCCTTTAGAAGCCCTAAACAGTATCTATAGCCTGAAACACCATTCCTGCTCTTGGTTCTCCTTGTCTTGAGCCCTGCCGCCTATTTCTTTTGATTATTGATCTTCCAATGTAACCCACAACTCTCACACTTTCAGACTGGACTTCTGTCTTCTCTCTGGACTCTCCTGCCAGTTTGACTCTAACTTGGAACATGAATTTGTGGATCACTGTACCATAAGACGTTATCAACACATTACCTAGGTTAATATTTTTCACTGTGAATCAATATTTTAGTTTCATCCACATTCACCACAGTACCTGATAAAGCACAAGGTATGTATAACCTAATTTCTTCGTATACCAATATGTATCTACTTTGATCAGAACATGACTGCACACCTTCATGACAAATAATAAAAAAAACACATTGAACTTAAGCTTTTATTTGGTCTTAGACAAGAAAACCAATGGGTGTTCTGTCTAAGTAATATTTATTAGGCCAATGTCTGTTCATTAAAACTGTTTCAGCTAACTTTTTTCTTCTGTTATTTATTTACTGTTTTCAAAACTTTATGTGATTCTGCAATTAATCCAAGTACTGTTCTGCAGATTCAACTGAAAATTACAGATAACAAAACCTCACTTCAGCTGACTGTGGCACAAATCCTTTCTGCCCTAGTGCCCAAATAATCTTCCTCAGTCAACACTAAACTGTTAGGGGAGCGAGATTCATCAGTCTCACCAGTTTTAACAAGAAAAAAATATTGCCACAGAAAAATAAGTATTTTTGGCCTACAAAGTCCTTTCTCACCTCTGCTTTGTCACCACTTGAGTAGATGGCCACCTACTTGTGTTCTTAAGTGTGTACCTGCACAGGACCTTTGGAGTACGCAGAAAGGTCATACAAGCAACTACACTTCTAGCACCTGCAAGGTCCAAGGAGGCACCCATTATTTTGTTCTCCTCCTTTGTTTCATTCATATTGGTTGACACTGACTGTAGATGTCAAAAATATTTTGTGCAACACAAACACTAAATCATTTGTTAGGAAATGGAAAGTGGGCAGCCTGGCTGAGCACCCCCTGTAGAACATAAAAATGCAGACACTGGCAAAGCAAAGCACAGCATCTCTCTGCCCAGAGGTTTGTATTTGAATGTTGTATCACTGTAATGTTGTAAATGAGCTTAAGTCAATAAAAATGTCTCAACCTCTTAAAGTTTAAAATGACACTCAAAGAGAAGCAAAGTAAAGCTAAGAAGACATATGCAGCTGACACCCCAATAATTAAGTTCTACATTTGCGGATTAATCAATGCTCTCTTCACAAAATGAAATACATTACAGCAATGCTGTGTCAGTGAGATTTTTTTTTAATGTTAGAATAATGAGCTTGGAGAAGGAAGGCATTTTATCCCAATTATCCATGTTTTGGAGGGACAGTTTCCCCACAGCCACATCTATAATCTAAAGCCATAGTTAGAGATCTATCCACTATTTAATTTCTACATTAGAACTGAATATATAGAACAAAAAAAGCCTTACTAACCTGATTTTTCAAGTATCTCACATTGTTTTCTGCTGTTACAGCACTCTTGGCTTGTAGTCTGAAACCAGGCCTAATCAACAGTATTAATAAAAATATCACACACAGTATCTCCTTTCTCTCATATTAAGGCACTAGGCAATAGTGAGACACTGCCCAGACTTTTGCAGTGGAAGAAGTTGAGTTAAGCCCTTGAAGTGCTAAAAGAGAAATCATTAGGACAGTTGAAATTCTTAGCACAATCTACCCACTGGCCAGCTAGAATTCACTTTTCCAGTCTTATATCTGAAAGTGAACATGGTGACTGCTGACCATCAGTCTATGACTGAGGAGAAGGAGGACTCATCATGATGGTAAACTATGACAGCTGTTGGGACAAGATGTAAGATGAAGAAAGGGAAAAGACAAAACTACCAAATTACGTTTTGTAATCTAAGTTCATAAACAGAGGAGCGAGCTAAAAGTGAGTCAGTTCCCAGAAGCTCCATCACATTTTAAACATTCAAGTATGCTGCCTGCAGTTATGTTCTGAGTTGCTGGAACTGTTATATGCTTTAAATATAAGGGGACAGAATGAGAAAACAGGGAAAATACAGGGCAGGAAAATATAAACGTGGAGTTACCAATTTACAGCAGAGGTGGAAAAAGAGAGTGTCCTGGGTTTGGCCAGGACAGGGTTAATTTTCACCAGGAGCCAGCAGGGGACACAGCCAGGCGGGCTGACCCCACCTGGCCAAACAGAGCAGGGTATTCCATACCATGTGCGCTGTGCTGGGTTCGGGTTGGGGGGAGGGTAGTCGTGGCTCAGGAGCGCGCGGTGGCGGCAGACAGTGAGGGCGGCTCAGTGCCTTCTGCTGTTCGTGTTGTGTATTCTCCTTACTGGTATCGTTGTTGTTCCCGTTCCCGTTGTTTGCTGTTCTGTTAAACTGCCCTTATCCCGACCCACCAGTTTCTGCCTGTTTCTTTCCATTCTCCTCCGCACCCTAGTGGGGGGAGGGACAGCAGAACAGCCGCGTGGCCCTTCTGTTGCCGGCCACAGCCAAACTATAACAGAGGGCAACTGTGAAAGTAAAATACAGTGGGCACATAATAAAAAGCAAATTCTTCACAGAGAGAAAGCATTTAAAATTAACCATAAGTTCAACAGCTCTAACAGATCTAAGCATTATTTCCATGTCTGTCAAGCCCATCCTATCACTGAAGTTCTTTAATGAACAAGGCATAGAAGGGTATCATGTCCCACTACGTATTGTGGTGAAATACAAACAATTCTGAATCAGCTAAGGTAAGATACAGGCTAAGAAGTACCAACATAATATACTAGAACATCTCCCTTGTCACTACCTATGCCAATTTGAACAAATGAAACCCATTTGTACTGGAGTGCCTATGTTTAAGGACCATACCTCTGGTAAATTAATTTGAGCCAAGAAGAGAAAGACTGACCCAAGTATGGTATACTTACAGGTCTGTGAGGGCTGGAAGTGGCCAAGAGGCTCAACACCTCTGCACATCTTTCTTTAACAAACCTGCTGTCTCTCCTGAAAGGAGGGTGAGAACGCATCTCCCCAGAAGAACAAGGCAGCAGAAACATGGCGCAGAGGAAAAGTCAGGAACATTTCTGTGTCAGTTTTCCCACACGAGAGAGATTTTTGAACACAAAGATCGTCAGAAAGAGGTTATGCCAGTCTCCAAGTTTTTAAAATATATCACATACAAAGCTAAACGATTTAACTGCGCAAAACTTCCACTTGGAATTCCTTATATTTAATGTTTTAAGTTTCTGAAAAACGGCCCTTTCATTAGCCTGCACCACCAACTAAATCTTCAAATGCTGCAGTTGAGATCTCCACTATCAGATGCTGGACTTGTAAATTCCCTCACTGTCATTGTGACCTTAGCTTCTCTTCTTTTTAAATAAAGCCAGTTAATGTAACAATACTGAGAGATTACTACAGCAAAGACTATAGTACTTTTCACTTCACTTGTATTTCATTTTCAAATTTGAAGGCCATTAAAACAATATTCATCTTCTGTGGCTCAGGAATGCATTCCAGCTAGGTCAAATGATCTCTTTTATCATACAAAGCAGACACTGTAGACAGATCAATTCTTCCCTGTCTGTTTAAGATGCAGCTCACAGTGACAGCTAAGCACTGATCTGGAGATCTAAAGACTTAGAAACCAGGCTTATTTGTTAGTTTCTCCCTCTCTCACAAAGTGAATTAGATATTAAGGTTGTAATCAGGTGTCTAGTCAGTGCAAGAGAATGGTTTGGCTTGGTGGAGGCTGCTTCTTTGTCTTTGGAAAATTATAAGAGGCCAAAAGAAAGCAAGTTTTTAGGTGTGATTTACGATTTTTGATTCATTTTTCTTCAATTATGCAAATTCAAGTCAGTGGCTACTGGTTTTGTATAACTATATGTTGCCAAAACAGTTTCCAGAGCTTGTAACAAACCCTCTTTCTGAAGCACTACAAAATTTGAGTAAAAAATTAATGAATTTCCAGAGCTACTGAATGACTATTCATGACAGCCAGAAAATCCAAAACTCAAAGTATCTCACTGCATTTCTATAGCAAAAAGTGTCAAAACAGTCATGACTCAAGCTTCATATTTAAATGTTCTTCGACATTATTTTAACAGTAATTTGGTGAACACTTGCTGAGTGGATTATCTTGGTCAGATTAAAAAAATTACAGCAAACTATGTTAAACAGGAGGATTTCTAAAGGTTATTTCTTTTGTTGCTTGAACTATTCAAACGTTTAGTATACTCATCACTGTTAGTGTTCCAAAATCTTATTTCCTATTTCATAATATAGCAAATAATAAGGTTTTTCACCTTATTATAGTTTCAGCTCGCTCTTTCATGCTTTAACTCACTTAGCTAGTAAAAACTGGATCGTTCCATGCTCCCTTTATAGCTCTTCATTGGCTTTTGTTTTTCAGCCATGCTTGTTTTCATGGGCATCTACACAGTGCTCAAGAGGGAATTTGGTACGTGTATGCAGGAGTTACGCTACTCTTAACAGGCTTCTGAGAATGCCTGTAAAACAGCTAGAAAGCATGTTACTGTGTTCTTTCCTCATTGCATTTTTCCCTTTTAAAACAATTTTTTGTTCTATTATAAAATTCAATGTTTAGATTTTTCACTTCTGTGTGCTGTTTGATTATCAGTTTCTTACAGAACTTGCTTCACATTTAATAATCTTAAAAACAAGAAGTAAAAATACACATTTCTAATATGACCATTGGAGGAGGATGGCTGGATATAATATGACCCAGAGAGGAAACTTGGAAATCTTCCTTACTGCACACAAAGATTTGCTCTCTTCATTTTCAATGGCAGTTGTTATCAACAGTGTAAGACACTACCTTTCCAAACCTAAGACTTTTTATTTTTGCCAAATCTCGCATCAAAAAAGACATCTAAACTACCCATTTTCATCATCCATCTTTCATTTGCTATGTTCCCTGAGACCATGTTCCTAAAAAAAAAAAACCAAAAACCCCACGTCCCTGATCCTGGCTAGGGCTTGTGATCAACACTGTAATGTAACTATTAAAAAGAGTTACCCCTGGGGAAGTGGATCTGCATGTGCATGACAATGGAATGAGCTTTCACACGGGCAGAACCATACAGGTTTTTCCCCAGTACTGAGATATTACAATGCAACCCATCCACGATGAAAACAAAAAACTTCTTGGAAATTAAAACAAACTCAAGGATTTCAGTTTTGATTAAGTAGGACAGAAAAAAACTACTTATGTGCTGATTGGGGCCATAGGTATATCCTCAAATACGAATGGAGAACCCTTCCATCATACACTTCATCCACAGGTTGGAAGAGACCTACACTGAGAGCACAGGATGTCACTGCGGAAAAAAGGAGCTTGGTTTGTAAAAGCAAAACCTGTAAGACCTTCCATCTATTCTCTGTAGGCTCTTTCTGTCAAAAACAAATATTATTCTGTTATTTACTGAGCTTGTGGTTACACTATTATTATCATCAAGATTCTATGTACTTGGGCTAATCGACAAAAAAGCAGCACAAGCACAATACTTCTATCAGAGCACTCAGATACTTAATCAGACTCACGCCCTTTTATGCTGAAGGTGTTTAACACCTTTTCCTCCCCCCGCCCTCCGCCTCGTTGACAACTTCTAGGTTTGCAATACTCCAGCTTCCACTTTACAACTGATTGCTTAAAACTCTACTAAATTGTCTAGTCATCTGACCCTTCTGAAGTATGCAGCGGGCAATCACAGCACACAATGACTGGCTAATCTACCATGAACTTGAATTTGTGAGAGAAGTGTGAAACAGCAACCGGCATGAGAGTACAAATATAAATTAAGAAAAATTAAATTGATTATAGGAAAGTAATGTAGACAAGGACACTACCTGCTACAAATCACACCGCCCTCTAGCCCACTATTTCTGTAGACTAGCAAAGCTGTGGTCTAGTAGACAGGGTTGGGGGAGTTTTATTGAGGAATAGAAATCGATCCTCTTTTCTTCATTAGCGATTCTCAGCTTTCCGCTGTAAGAATAATTCTGCACTGGCATATTGTTATTTTATTATTTAGATAAATTCTATATAATTGTTTTTTAATATATCTTCATGAAATCTAAATCTTTAATCATCATTGATGGATTTCTCTGAATTCCTTCCAATTTTCTGGTGACAGTTTGTCCAGGATTCAAATCTGCTCCGTGCAGCACTCCAAAATGAAAGGACAATTTGCTCCTGAGATCTGTGTGTAGTAATACAGTGTGATCCAGTGGGCCAGATTTAGGGCTTCTTCAACTACATCAGCAGTAAAAGGAAGGCTAGGGACAATGTGGGGCCGCTGCTGAATGAGGTGGGTGTTCTGGTGACAGAGGATGCAGAGAAGACAGAGCTACTGAATGCCTTCTTTGCTTCAATCTTCAGTGCCAAGGCAGGCCCTCAGGAATCCCAGGCGCTGGAGGTAAGAGAGGAAGCCTACAGAGAGGATGACTTTCCCTTGGTCGAGGAAGACTGTGTGAGGGATCGCTTAAGCGATCTGGACACCCACACATCCATGGGCCCTGATGGAAGGCACCCACGAGTGCTGAGGGAGCTGGTGGATGTCATTGTTGAGCCACTCTCCATCATCTTTGAGAGGTCCTGGAGGACAGGAGAGGTGCCCGAGGACTGGAGAAAAGCCAATGTCACTCCAATCTTCAAAAAAGGCAAGAAGGAGGACCCAGGGAACTACAGGCCGGTCAGCCTCACCTCCATCCCGGGAAAGGTGATGGAGCAGCTTATCCTGGAGGCCATCAACAAGCAAGTGGAGGAAAAGAAGGTTATCAGGAGTAACCAGCATGGATTCACTAAGGGGAAATCATGCTTGACCAATCTGATAGCTTTCTATGATGGCATGACTGGCTGGGTAGATGAAGGGGAGAGCCGTGGATATTATCTACCTAGAATTCAGCAAGGCTTTTGACACTGTCTCCCATAACATCCTCCTACGGAAGCTGAGGAAGTGTGGGCTGGATGAGTGGTCGATGAGGTGGATTGAGAACTGGCTGAATGGCAGAACTCACAGGGTTGTCATCAGCGGCGCTGAGTCTAGTTGGAGACCTGTATCTAGTGGTGTCCCCCAGGGGTCAGTACTGGGCCCACTCTTGTTCAACTTCTTCATCAACGACCTGGATGAAGAGTTAGAATGTACCCTCAGCAAGTTTGCTGATGACACCAAACTGGGAAGTGTGGCAGATACACCAGAAGGCTGTGCTGCTATTCAGCGTGACCTGGACAGGCTGGAGAGTTGGGCAGAGAGGAACCTGATGAGGTTCAACAAGAGCAAGTGCAGGGTCCTGCACCTGGGGAGGAACAACCCCATGCACCAGTACAGGCTCGGGGTGGACCTGCTGGAGAGCTGCTCTGTGGAGAGGGACCTGGGTGTCCTGGTGGACGACAGGTTGACCACGAGCCAGCAGTGTGCCCTGGTTGCCAAAAAGGCCAATGGCATCCTGGGGTGCATTAGGAGGAGTGTGGCCAGCAGGTCGAGGGAGGTTCTCCTTCCCCTCTACACTGCCCTGGTGAGGCCCCATCTGGAGTACTGTGTCCAGTTCTGGGCTCCCCACTTCAAGAAAAACAAAGAGCTACTGCAGAGAGTCCAGCGGAGGGCTACGAGGATGGTGAGGGGACTGGAACATCTCTGCTACGAGGAGAGGCTGAGGGAGCTGGGCTTGTTCAGCCTGAAGAAGAGAAGGCTGCGAGGGGACCTAATCTATGCTTACAGATAATCTCAAGGGCGGGTGTCAGGAGGATGGGGTCAAACTCTTTTCAGTGGTGCCCAGCGACAGGACAAGGGGCAACGGGCACAAACTGAAGCACAGGAAGTTCCGTCTGAACATGAGGAAGAACTTCTTCCCTCTGAGGGTGATGGAGCACTGGAACAGGCTGCCCAGGGAGGTGGTGGAATCTCCTTCTATGGAGATATTCAAGACGCGCCTGGACAAGGTCCTCTGCAGCCTTCTGTAGATGACCCTGCTTCGGCAGGAGGGTTGGACTAGATGGCCCACAGAGGTCCCTTCCAACCCCTACCATTCTGTGATCCAGCAGGAAAGATGTTAGACTGGGTATCATTTCTGAAGAACAAGCCATCAAACATACTGTAACTTACATTTGAATTCTGATGCATAAACTCTCTAATTAGAAAATATGAGTCTTTGCCTGGCTTTGACCGAATTAATACTGATGGTAACTGACAGTTACAGGCCAGAAAGGGTAACATTATTGCCTAGTAAGAATACACCTGATGCATTCAGATGTTCCACTTACACCAATGGTAAATAAAAACTAGAAACTGAGTTAACAGCAATGACAGCGTATAATGCTGTATCAAATACAGACTTCTGTCAACTGAATGTTAATTGCCTTTTACGTACCTAATTTACACATGATCAGCGCAAATCCGTAATGGAATCAGGTGGAGGCCTGTGCCTATCATAAAAAATGACCATATGCTTCTGTCCCAACTGTTAATCCATCAGCAGATCTGTCCTGCATCCCTTATACCTCATTTTTTTTGGAGCCTTTAATGAAATACCTTGTCAGAAATCGATACGGCTATGGTCTCCCACTGCTCGTTAGGGAGCCAGCTAAAGCAGTATCTCAAATGGATCCCAAGGGAAAATGTGGCACTTGAGCTGGAGCAGCATTAGACTATAAGTCAATGCCGGTTGGCTGCTCTTAATTTGAATGTTCTGTTAATAAATGAATCAGTTGGTTCTATCCTACAAATGCCAAGCACGGAAATGGACAGGCACTGGGTGAGCATCTGGGATGAGATGTATCCCAGAGTCCTGTGGGAAATGGCTGATGTCATTGCCAAGCCACTCTCCATGATATCTGAAAGGTCATGGCAGTCAGGCGAAGTCCCTGGTGACTACAGGAAGGGAAACATTGTGCCCAGTTTTCAAAAGAGTAGGAAGGAGAACCCTGGGAACTACCGACCTGTCAGCCTCACCTCTGTGCCTGGGAAGATCATGGAACAGATCCTCCTAGAAGCTATGTTAAGACAGATAGTGATATGAGACAGCCAGCATGGCTTCACCAAGGGTAAATCCTGCCTGACCAACCTAGTGGTTTTCTGTGATGGTGTGACTACATCAGTGGACGAGGGAAAAGCAATGGATGTGATCTGTCTGGACTTCTGTAAAGCCTTCGACACAGTCCTTCACAACATCCTTCTCTCTAAATTGGAGAAATACGGATTTGATGGCTGGACTGTTCGGTGGCTCAGGAACTGGTTGGAACGTTGCAGCCAGAGGGTAGCCATCAATAGCTCGATGTCCAAATGGATACCAGTGACAAGTGGAGTCCCTCAGGGGTCCGTACTGGGAGCAGTGCTGTTTAACATTTTCACTGATGACTTAGTGAGATCGAGTGCACCCTCAGTAAGTTTGCAGATGACACCAAGCTGCATGGTATGGCTGACACACAAGAAGGATGGGATGTCATCCAGAGGGACCTGGACAAGCTTGAGAAATGGGCCCATCTGAACCTCATGAGGTTCAACAAGGCCAAGGGCAAGGTCCTTCACTTGGGTCAGGGCAACCCCTGGTATCAGTACAGGCTGTGGGATGAAGGGACTGAGAGCAGCCCCTGCCCAGAAGGACTTGGGGGTACAGGTGGATGACAAGCTGGACATGAGCCAACAATGTGCACTCACAGCCCAAGTGGCCAACTGTATCCTGGGCTGCATCAAGAGAAGTGTGGCCAGCAGGTCAAGGGAGGTGATTCTTCCCCTCTACTCCGCTCTGGTGATACCCCACCTGGAGTCCTGTGTCCAGCTCTGGAGCCCCCAGCACAAGCAGGACATGGACCTGTTGGAGCAGGTCCAGAGGAGGACCAAAAGATGGCCAAAGATGATCCGAGGGCTGGAGCACCTCTCCTGTGAGGAAAGGCTGAGAGAATTGGGGCTGTTAAGCCTGGAGAAGGCTGCAGGGAGACCATACAGCAGCCTGCCAGTACCTGAAGGGGGCCTATAGGAAAGATGGAGAAAACATTTTCAGTAGCGCTTGTTGAGACAGGAGTAATGGCTTTAAAACAAGGGAGGGCAGATTTAGACTGGATATAAGGAAGAAATTTTTGACAACGAGGGTGGTGAAACACTGGAAGAGGTTGCCCAGAGAGGTAGTGGAGGCCCCATCCCTGGAAACATTCAAGGCCAGGTTGAATAACCTGATCTAGTTGAAGATGTCCCTGTTCACTGCAGAGGGGTTGCGCTAGATGACCTCTAAAGGCCACTTCCAACCCAAAGCATTCTATGATTATATGATTTCTATGATTCTGAGTTGTGACACTGGGGAGAAGACCCCAGGTACAGTGTTGGGACCTGACATTTTCTGAGAGAAGAGCAGAAATACAATATTTTGTACAGCAGGACCGGAGGATCACTTACAGCCTTCCTTTCACAGACATAACCCTTCCCTCCCCACTTGTCCTTCGCAACATCAAGGGGAAAGAGACATGGCAATATGGGAAAGATCATTTCTCAATGCCAGTCACTCCATGGAGGGAAACGAGTCAGGGGAGAAAGGCAACTCCAAAGTGCCATCCCTTGTCCTGATGGAACAGCCTGGATGTGGAGTGATAAGGGCTGTTTCTAGAAAGAGGCAAGAGCTTGCTTTCTTTCCTCTACTAACCACACCATTGCAAAGGAATCATTGTGGTTTTGATCTGAGTGCTTCTGAGCTGAAAAAAAGATTCTTTTGATGTCGGTATAGATGCAGGCATCTGTGGATATCTACCTCACCAGGATAATCTGTCTTTCTTTCCTGTAATCCCAGCTGAGCAAACTACTCTTCCTGATAACAGCATGCACTGTTGAAGTTAAGTACGTGTATGAGTCTTGCTGAATTTAATGTTAAGCACACAATTAAATGCCTTGCTGAAACTAGATATAAGCATTCCTGGCTGACCCGAGACCACAGCAAGGGGTGCAGAAACTCCTGAAGAATAATAGCAACTACAGAACAGATTTCCTTGCTGCAGACAGCATTGGGGAGCGCTCTTTTCCCTTTATCCATAAAGCAAAGCCATGCTCAAAGCCACTTTACAGTGGCTTTTCAAAGGAGAGAGGATTAGTTCTTGTATTTGTAATATAGCTAACACTTTTTTGAAGCAGTGGGCACAAGATTAAGCTTGAGGTAACATGCAGAAGCTAGATTATACCAAGATGTTTGGCCAGGAAGGTAATTCTTCCAATTGGTAAATAAAATCAACAACTACAGCCATGGATCAATCTCCTCTAAAACAGCAAAAATAAATACAAATTCCGCAGTGATCTCCCATAAATACGATAAGCAAAGTCAATTAAAATGATAGCTGCAACTTGCTATTCCACACATGAACATAACTTGTCTCAAGCTATAGGATGGATATCTTGTAGTATCTACCTAATGACATAAATGTGACTAAACATCTCCATCATCATAAAAAACTCTTTAAATGTCACCACTCCACCATTCTTTGTACACATGAGAGTAACCGTAATGTCTTTTAAGAGAATGAATAAAACATGTAGCTTATTTAAGTGACATAGGGACAGACTGTCTCAGGCACTCAAGTGAAAAGATGACCAGCATAAGAAAAATGAACAGCACATTAATGGTTTATTAACTCCCACGTGAGTGCTTTACAAGCCATCAGTCAAAACCACCCATTACTAATTCAGAATTTTTCTCTTAATTGTTCCAAAACATAGAACAACAACAAATGCTTATCTTTTTCTTATTCCATTGCTAGTGGAATTTATTTTAAAACAGATTTAAGATGTCTTGTTTCTGATGCATATTCTATCACACTAGCTACAATGGTGAAGCTCACTTTCTTTACAAGCATGCAATTAGGCATAATCAACTCATTAAACAGATTTCATAAGATTTGTGCAGGAGGTTTTTTTATACTATTTGTATTGTATTATTTACTTCTGCAGAACATAAATATAAATTATGAGTACGATTTAACTAAATACAGAAGCTATGCATATACCCTTTTAAATAAGATGATGCAATTACAAAAATGATTTATCCACAGTGTATGAAAAAACACACTTGTTTTATGAAAGGAATGAACTTACCGTCTTTTTCCCCAGAGCAGTTGAAGAGAATGCTTTACTGTGCAGAAGAAAGGTAGTTCCACCCCCTCCTTTTTAGAGGCAATTAGTATCTTTAATTAGATATCTGATCTTTAAAATTTTCTTTTCCCCAATTGCATCAGGTGCACCTCCCCACCCCGTAATTACTTTCCTCTGCAGACAGCTCATATTCTGTCCTTGGCCATTCACAGCTACAAATCACAACCAGAACAATGCAAGCAGCAAGTGGTAAGATAATGCACATGCAAAATTTAGAGGAATTATGACAGTAAAGTTGATTTGATGCTTCAATATGTAGTTGAGGTGGTGCATACCTTTCTACCCTAGTCATACATGTGGGGTTTTTTGGCAAGGTAACAAGAAGGTACTTATCCTTACTTTTCCCCACAACTTTTTAATAGTTATAGTAGATGCACCCTAACTTATAGCAGTAGTTTCATGAGACATAATTTAAAGCCCATAAAAACCCCCACCATAATCCTGGAATCTTGGTGTGCTAGGTTGTTTTTTCTTTCTTTATCTCTATAGGATGAACACAGAAATATGTCACCCAAAATACATGTTGGACAATTAATCTCAAAAAGAGGGGTTTTTTTCCTACAGTGAAATTTTTAGGAAGCATCTGGTTCTGCTCGCAATTACAAACCTCTGTCTTTAAAAATATGCCATGTGCTGTGAGTAACATCAATTCATGCAAACCAAAGGCAGACAAGATACCTCTGTGTTACAAGAAGGAAAATATGGTTTTTAACCAGTAAAACATGAGGTTATAGAAGGTCCACGAAAAAAAGACTCAAATTACAGAGAGACTAGAAATAAAGCTGCTATTACAACTTCTTTATAGGTATCCACTGAGGATTTCTTCAAGGCATCCTCAAGTACCCAGAAGAGACTATTAAAGTAAGAGCAAGAAAATCTCATTGTAATGAGTCATTAACTGTCTGTGAGAAGGGATATGTCTCTGGGCCTGAGAAGGAACATCAGGGTTTGTGTCTCACTGCCCTAAGGTAACAAGTAGCTCTCTAGTGTCAGAAAACAATTTTCTTGACTGAAGTTCCTACTTCTGCTTTTACAGTGCTGGAGCCCAAGGTGGCAGTGTAACCTTCAGGGATTGCTCTCTGCATCCAGAAAGGAGCCAGAAGCACCACCAGCCACTACTGAGAAAGCTCCCACCAACTGCTTGAGATAAGGCGCCTTTTCAAGGAGTTGGCTTGTGCTTCTTACAGAGCAAGAGGAATATTGTCTCACAAAGAACTTCGGTCTCACCAATGATTTTTCAGAAGACATGCTCATTAGAAAACTTCTCAAACTAATTGTTAAGACCATTCAAAAGCTTCCCCCTTCTGGGGTCTGAGTGACCCTAGTGTAGAACATGTTCCAAATTCAGCAAGAGACTGACACTGTTGGATAACATTTTGAACGAAGAATCAGGGGAAAAGATTGCTAAAGCCCATTTTCTTAAAAATAAGTTTGGTCCTGTATTTTAATACAGTCATCACTTATTGCCTTAAAAAAATGTGTGGTCATCCTGTTAACGAGCTTCGCAATGGATAAAGCAGTGTAAAAATGGCTTTATGATCCACTGCGAGATACAACAGCAAAGCAGCAAGCTTACTTTTTATAAACAGCACTTCCAAGCAAATCTGTCTGAATCTAGTTGTCTTCTTCCATCAAATTGTTAGTGAAAAAGTCAGAATCCTTAGGCACTATCTTCTTGCTCTTGTTGAGTCAACAGGGTTTTTAAAAATTATTTTAATACCCTGCAGCATCTTTTTTCCTTTTTTTTTTTTTATGATGTTCACAATGATTCTAAATACAGAAAGAAAGAAAGGAGAAGTGCAGCCTGTAAACCACTGCAGCATTTTGCTGTCAGCTCCACTACACAAGCCAAAACAGACCAGGCAAAATTTGAAAGAAGGCTCATCATCACAAGAAAGCTTGAAAACTGAACCTGGGAGCTGCTCTGTTTGACTGCTCTGAAACCATCATGGGAAACAATCTGTTCTGGAAAGATAAAGCAAACCGTGTTACTTCTAGTCAGTATTTATTCAGGCTGAGTAGGAAGAATAGAAAATACCAAAATGAAGAGTCCAGCACTAACGACAGCATCATTTCATCAAATTTCAGTCACCCAAAAATTTAGCCTCCATAACTGAGATTGTTGTACAATTCATGGAAAGAGGGAGGTGGAGTGACTCACTCCCTGAGGGTTCCCATCTTTCTGTGTTTGCCATGCAGAGGTGTTAGACAACAAATACAAACTAGAAGCCTAACTTCTACACAGCTAAGATCAGGTTCGCTATGTCTTCTCCTAAGTAAAAACATAATATCATAAACCTAAAGTAACTCAGTGTTTAAAGAGGACTGCTCACCACCATGCAGTAAAAAGCCCACTAATGTACCTGATGCATCTATAAAAATCAATTTTATAAAAGAACCAGGTTTAATTAAGGAGAACAGAACTGCTATTGACAATATTTCTTTCATTATCACTGACAAACAATAATAATATTGTCAAATTAACAAGATATTAAACAACAATCTCTGTTTTCATTGGGCATGTAAAGGGTATTTTCCTCATAAATGTTTATTTAAAAATAAATTATGAGATCACAAGGAAGCATTAGCAGGTAAAAATAAATTCTGAAATTTCACATTTTTAATTTTACATTTTAGCGCCTAACTGTTTTAAGCTACTAATAAGTTTCTACCATACGTGAAAAACCGCTTCAAATTTAGCACACCTGCAGTCTTGTATGTGACAAGGGAGGAATTGCTGGGGGCACCTTATTACCAAAACTGGTCTGCTGTTAGCTCAGAGAAATGGACTATTGTTACTGTGAAAACAGTCTTCAGAAGAAGAAACTGATTTTTGCTGCTGGTATTTAAATTACATATGGCTCTTATAATTACATAAAATTTTGTTATAAAATTGCCTTTTGTTTATGCATTACTTATGCCACCACTAACATATTTTTTCTTTTTTTTTTCCCCCTGAAATCCTTGAATTTTTGCATTTCTCTAATCCACAAAGAAGGACTTATTATCTAATTGAATTAGCTCTGTAAATACCAGTTTCTGTCACTTCAGTAAAGAACACATTAAATCAAATAATAGAAACAAAAGAATTTATCATGTCAGTTGCATAAAAACTTCTTTATAGTATTCACACCAAGAAGAGCTTAAAATAGCTAACAGGAGGAGATGAATTTGTATTTCTTCCTTTTTTTAATTTTGCAAGCATATATTCTTGATGTTTCAACAATGCTGCACAATTTAAAAAAACAATTCTGCTAGTACTATAAGAAAGTCAGAAAGTGTATAAACCCAATGATTTTTCTAGTGGTTTTTTTGTTCTGGAGGGTTTTTTTTTGTTGTGTTGGTAGCATTTTTTAAGGAATCAGATGCTTTTAGTGAATTCTAGCTGTTATTCCTTAAGTCTTAATTATAAATAAATGTCATAATTTTCAATAGCAGTCACAGGTGTGCCACGATTCTAAGGGTGTACTTTTAACTCAGGTGTCCAAAAAAACAAACTGTAGGAGGGAGAGTTCACAACATTTGAATTCTACTCTCAACACTGAAATCCTTTTACACACACCTACGCTGTATTTACCAATGTAGGAGCATTTGTATTGCCAGCACAGACAGACTAGATAGTGAATTTGCCATCAGCTGCACATGAGCCAAAGGCTGGCATGTTGTATTTCTTTAAAATATTTTTAACAGTGACAGACATAAAGAAGAGCTAATATTCCAAAGCCCTAGACACCCACAAAATTGATGGAGAAACGGATAATTGCTAGGGGTATGTTATCAGCAAAAATGCATTACAGCTTGAAAAGGCACAAACATTGTCTGCATTCAGCAGGCCACACACTAATGAGATTGCCACTCGCAGTTGCAGTTGATAGGGGAGCAGAATAGCTCTCTAATAAGGTTTACTGACAAGGGGCCTATATCGGCTCCTCAGCACGAGCAAGTTGGGAATGCTGCAATCTTCTGCAGTGAAGGGAAACGAGATGTCTTCCTTACTGCCCAAGTAACCAAAACAATTAGGAGTCAGTAGCATCTCGGTCACTTCATCTGTTCATCCATGGAGAAAGGGTAGTTAGTTCAGTTCGACGTTTTAACAAGCCTTGAAGTTATTGAAAGTAAGCCTTAGGTAAGTCAGATGTATGTCACTGACAACAGTAATCTATTCGATAATATCTTTTTAGATTTTCTTCTTGCCTCTGGTCCAAATCTTCCTTGCTAGGGGGTCATAATGTGTTCAGACATAGGCAAAAGTGCCCCGTGTTGCAACACAGATACAGATAAAATATTTCCAGAGAGACATAGTGTCCACTCCTATTTCTGCCTCTTCTCTCCAAGAGCGTAATAAAGTTAAAAGGACATTTTCTATACAATTTTCTCTATAAATCATGTTGACAGTGTACAGTGTCCAACCATATCATCCCAATAGTCTGTGGCCATATTGATGCATACTAATACTGGAACTCTAGTGGAAATTCTGATCTCCATATGCTTCTGTGCAGGCGGCAGCATCCACTGCTAAGCACCTGACTGTGGATAGATCCTTCTGTCTCTCATTCAAAGGGCACAGCCTGACATTTATGCCAATACAACGTCTTGTTAAAATTACCTAAACTGGCTTCAAAAATTCTTTATTCTTATATAACATTGCTGACAGGAGTTTGTGGCTGAAATTGAACTTGATACAAACCATAGGGATGGCAGTATATAGTATTAATGTTGCCTGAATTTTGCTAGAAAATCTGTATTTCAGTAGTTTGTACTTTTGCAAAAATTAACCTATTTGTCTTGAAAATTTTGTTGCTAGTTCCTGCGTTAAGTGATATGGTTGTTTTCCACAATTAGAATAATCTGAGGTCTCATTTACAAAAAAATCTCATTTAGGGGAAGACGTCCATAGTATTCATAATTCTGAGCATGAATGTAAAAGTTGGCACATTTTTTGTTTTCTGTGTGTAAATTTGACTAAATTTGTTATTCAAAGTCAATGAGGCAAATCAGATTTTGCACACTAGAAAAAAATTTTAAATCACTGGTAACACTCTCCAAACTCCCATTCTTGCTGAGCAGCCTTATGTCTTGAGAGATCCAAGTATAACACAAAAATATTCTTCTGAGCTCTCAGCCTTTTTAGACCGTATCAGTCCTACTGAGATCTACTTCGTCATAACACCAGCACACGAGAAAATAGCACACTGCCTTCTAAAAAAGCATGCTTTGTACAAGAACTCTAGAAGTCAAAATTTACTCTCACTGAAATCAGCGCTAAGGTACATGGTGAAGAACATGAGGGAAAAAGGTTTGTACTTTCATACCTTAATAATCTGCTACATACAAACTAATTAACGGTGACTGCAGTGTGTGGGAGCTCCAAGAAAAGCAAGTACCAAGACAGGATGGAAAGTGCTGAATGTTCTGTCAAGTATGAAGTGCACAGCACATGTGCTCTGAGATAACCTGATTTTCATATTCCCTGGTGTCATCTGATGACTAAATTGGAATATGGTAGAGAATAAAGCAAAGAGTTGCAGGAAGAGAAAATACAACGTCATGGTTACAGGATTTTAAGGTTGTCTGGAAAACTGGCTTTTATTCCTCTTTGTGCCACACAGTTCCTGTATGTTGGTAGTCACGTAAGATAAACCAAACACTTTGCATGTGCTCACTAATTGCACGTTCCTTGTTTTCTGGATGCATACACTAAGGTTTGGTCCATAGAAGTGCTGAGCTGGCACAGCTGCAGTGCAATACAAGGAGACCTATGCTCTGAACAGAACAAGTCCTATATGAGACTACATATTAAGAAAAAAACAGGGCCATAGCATCTCCAACTGGACTTCTAAAGGTAGCGAACATTAGGGCCTTAGAGCCCCTTAGGTACTAACCCATAAAACATTAAAAACAGAGAAACAAAAAACTCCATGCTCTCACTAGACTATTACGAAAGCAGGTTGCAAGGGCAAACATTCAGATGCTATAATGATGAACATAAGGGAATAAATCACAAGAAAAGTAGTAATTTCATTCTGTGCCTTGGGTGATACGGGACACTGGGGAAAACTGTGTGCAACCAGGTTCACGGAGAGAACAGCCTGGTGCACGGAAGCCTAGGCAATGAGTTTCAGAGGAAACAGCAGCTTTAATGGTTATCTTTGCTAACATCTGATTATTTGATAATACTATTTTGACAATGGTCTTTTAATACGACAACATATGTGTAAACACATAATTTCATAGAAACATGTATGGCAACTAGAATGCTACTTATTTACATATAACATGTAGTCCCAGAAGAGCAAATTTCATTTGTCTCTCACCTGCAAGTTACCAAAGAGCACTCATCTAACACCACACTGAATCCATACATACAGTATAGGAGTAAGCATAAAGCACAGCATTTAAAACATTTTAAAAAATGGCAAGAGAAGACAAAAATACTGCTGCTCCTTTTTACAAAATAAATACATGCCTATGAATTGCTCCAGGATACCAGCTCTCTCCACAGATTTTAGAGGGAGCCTTCTAGATACCCTACTCTCTTCCTATGCTGGAGTTGTTCAAGATGCCCTCTAGATTCAACTCTAAATATTTATTACTGGAAAAACATAATTTAGACTGAGATTAAAACAGTTTGCGAACTATGTTAATTAGTTTTAGGAAAGGTTTTGCAGGGATAGAAAATAAGCAAGGACAGTTATATTCTTCGCAAAGCTTGTGATGCGGTAAGAGCATGAAGAATTATATTCTGCTTTTATTTTAAAGAAGCAATAATAGTATTCTTTCTAAAAGTATCAAGAATGTAAAGTCACAATATCTAATGAAAAAATAAGCATCCAAACCCGACATTTAAAAATAAATGCAAAATATACTTCCTTAATTAAATCAGTCATGTATGACTTCATTGAAACCAAGAGATTAATTTCACTCTCAGGGATCATCTGAAATGAATTTTTCAATTAACAGTCACTAGCCAAATAAACCCCTAAGGAAATCTTAGTCTATGTTACACTATACTACACAAATAAACTTGGCAAAAGCTGAAAAAGCAGCGAGACAAAGGTTCTCCATGGTTTATCAAAGAAAATCCATTATCTGTGAAAACCTTTTATTTACGAATTGTAATTTAAAATTGCTGTACAATCTTTTCAATAAAGATAATTATCTGTAGAACACATGGCTACTTCCTAGCACATTTATTTTTTTAAAAAGTACAGGCTCCTCTCAAGTTTCACTTTGAGTCTGAAAATAAGGGACTTCTGTTGCCACACAACTCTCTCATAACAGCATCACATTAGCATCAAAGGCTTACATAGAGGTTTCAGAACAAATGAGCACAAGCGAACAGCTGTGGACTTGCTCTGTACAGCCCTATAGTGTACACTGAATATGGAGCTGACCCATACGTACTGTCACTTCCCAGCATATCTTCCCTGGGCTTAACTTCAGCTCACCTTCCACGGAGAGCAAGTCTTATGCTGAGCTATGTTTCTGGTCTCTGCACACACTGAGATCCATCCAAGTATTTTAGCTTAACCTCCCAAGTAATCCTATGACTTCTAAATATTATTAGTGTCAACTGGCCTCAGAAATAAGTTAGTTTTAAAACCATGTATTCCCTTTAAATAGGTAACTCTAAACCCAGACACAAGTGGAAGACCTGGTGGCCAGTCATGAGTGGTGTTCCCCAGGGCTCAGCTTTGGGTCCGGTCTTGTTTAACATCTTTATCAATGATCTGGATGAGGGGATTGAGTGCTCCCTCAGTAAGCTTGCAGATGACACCTAACTGGGTGGGAGTGTCGATCTGCTTGAGGGTAGGAAGGCTCTGCAGAGGGATCTGGACAGACTGGATCAATGGGCTGAGGCCAACTGTATGAGGCTCAACAAGGCCAAATGCCGGGTTCTGCACTTCGGTCACAACAACCCCATGCAACACTACAGGCTTGGGGAGGAGTGTCTGGAAAGCTGCCCAGCAGAAAAGGACCCTGGGGTGTTGGTCGAGAGCTGGCTGAACATGAGCCAGCAGTGTGCCCAGGTAGACAAGAAGGCCAGCGGCATCCTGGCTTGTAGCAGGAATAGTGTGGCCAGCAGGAGTAGGGAGGTGATCGTGCCCTTGTACTCAGCACTGGTGAGGCTGCACCTTGAGTCCTGTGTTCAGTTTTGGGCCCCTCACTACAAGAAAGACATTGAGGTGCTGGAGCATGTCCAGAGAAGGGCAATGAGGCTGGTGAAGGGTCTAGAGAACAAGTCTTATGAGAAGCGCCTGAGGGAGCTGGGGCTGTTTAGTCTGGAAAAGAGGAGGCTGAGGGGGGAACATTATTGCTGTCTATAGCTGCCTGAAAGGAGGCTGTAGTGAGGCAGGTGTTGGTCTCTTCTCCCAAGTAACTAGTGATAGGATGAGAGGCAATGGCCTCAAGTTGCATTAGGGGAGGTTTAGATTGGATATTAGGAAAAATTTCTTTACTGAAACAGTGGTCAGGTACTGGAACATGTTGCCCAGGGAGATGGCTGAGTCCCCATCCCTGGAGGTGTTTAACAAACGTGTAGTTCTGGCACTTCAGGATATGGTTTAGCAGGCATGGGGGTGTTGGGGTGGATGGTTGCACTTGATTATCTTAGAGGTCTTTTCCAACCTATGATTCTGCTATTCTATGATTCTATGGAAAAGGTGGTCAAGAAAGGATTGTGAGAGCTGTTTGATGAAGGTGGTGTTCATATGGTTTCACAGCTTCAGTGCTAATCACTTGGTGCTTTGCTCCTTTGCAGCCTCATGTTCACCAAGTCTTAGGTTTCAGGTTTAACATTCCTCAGAGCAGGTACTGGTTGGGCTGT
Organism: Opisthocomus hoazin; assembly: GCF_030867145.1. Taxonomy (NCBI): domain Eukaryota; kingdom Metazoa; phylum Chordata; class Aves; order Opisthocomiformes; family Opisthocomidae; genus Opisthocomus; species Opisthocomus hoazin. The sequence continues at coordinate 30,301,980 of NC_134421.1, forward strand.
CATTATTGCTACCTCATAAAAACAATTCAGGATTAGTCCTTAGATATCATTTTGAGTATGTGATTTGCTGTATTAAGTAAAAAGAGCTTTTTGAACTTTTCACACAGACTGAACATCCAGTTCCTTGCTATTCTATCCCACCTCCTCATCTCAATCTCTGTATTTTCCTATCTTGCTTCCACTTGTCTGCTCTCCTCATTCCGCTACATACCAGCAAATGGACCATTTACAGCAGATAGTTTTGAAACGCTTAGAATTTATTGTAGGGTATCTTCACGCATTTTTATGGACAACAGAAAGTACCTTGATCAAAAGCAGGAGAAAAATAATGTGCTACTGAAAAAATTAAACACTCCATTTAAAATTGCTGAGAGTTTCAAATGTTCTTGATAGAAATTAAGGTAATTCGGAATAATTTTCGTGAAAAATAACTGCCATTTTGAAAGGCACTCTTACTACTTCCTGAAGATGGCCTAAAGCCACTGAACACACTGGCCAATGAGAACAGTCCTCAAAAGTGGTCATGGTTTTCATTGTGCTTGTTTATGGAAGAATCTTGTTTAGCTCCTACTGAAAAAAATGTCTTTGTTATGAAGAAGAATGGGTAAGAAAGTAATCCTCAAAAATTCTATAAGTGTAAGGAATTTGTTAGATTTCAGTAAGAGAATTTAATGGGAATATGAGTGATGTGTGTCACTCCATCATTAAGAGTATTTGGAACAAAATATGTCCATATTTACTTTTTTTTTAAGATACAGAACTAAATATTGATTTTAAATCACAAAGAGTAGGCATGTGAAGCAGCTGAAACATTATTTGTCTATAAACAATATATGAATCAGGTGTAAAAGCCAGTTCAACCTACGAATTTGTAACTGGCAGCTCCCTTATTAGGTGGTATTCATAGCACTTTTAAAGTACAAGCAGTTGTAAACACAGATGTGGTTTTCCACATAAAACAAGAACATTCATTTTTTCTTTTAACTGGCGTGCCTCTAATATAAACTCGATAACAATTAGTGACAAATTATTGCAATCTACATAAGCAGGGTACTTAGGCACACAGATAGTAATTAATAATTAGGTCGTATTAAGTAATGGAGACTTAAGCAGACTTACGTTCTTACTAGTTCTGGGCCCCAAAACATCAAGCTTCAAATTCTTAATTATGCAAGTCATCTCCTGTCAAGTTTCACATACGTCATAAATAATTTTCTAAATGTTTGTTAGTCAGCTGCAATACCTTTTATGAGCTTTCAAACTGCATATACCACAGCATTTCATAGAAATTGCACTCTTTAAAACTTATCAATTCATTTGCCGGTCTTTAAACTTTTAAACTTTTTGTTTCCTGATGTCAGTTCCAATAATTAAAAATAAACAAAAGCCACATCAAGCATATATCCTTAGCAGACATTCTTGTTAACAAACTCTACAAAATTTCCAGTAACTGAAATGCAGGAAATTGTCTGGCATCTCTTACAACGTGCCCTGCTTCCTTTCCCTCTCACCTTTTCAACTCCAATGTACTTTCAGTGACTCTGTGTCTTGCTGCATTATAAACTGTCTGCGGTCAAGACGTTAGCTGTGAGGTCAACACATTGCAGAAGGCCACCCAGTTAGCAGTAACGGTCTACATTTGCTTTGTATAACAAATAGTGCGTTTCCTCTTAATGTCTTTGTTAACCTTTGAAATATTTTGAATGTCCAGATGTGTTCTGGGATTAAACATCAACATTTCACACTTCAAAGAAGTTAATAAATTTACATAGACTCATTGCTTGTTCTTTGTTAAAAAGAGACGAGCACAGATCCCCTATATCAGAAATCACATACATATGTGACTACACATATAAACGTGTATGACTACGCATGCCATACATGTTTGTGCTCCAGTAATACCACAACATGTACAAGTTTCCAAAGATACAAATATCTCTTCCTAATTATCATCTGGAAATCCAAACAGCCAGCTAGTACTATGTGACTTTGTAACTTTTAAGCCGTGACACCTTTTCACTGCGTATCTTGCCAGCAAGAGGTGGTTTCAAAGCACTTGCTGCAATTCCTAGTTCACGAGTTAAAGAAAACGAGACTTTTTCTGCATAACTGAAGAAAGCTTCCTGAGACACCACTACTGAGATAGCTGAACTTGCCGTAATTGCTTCTCTTCTCAAGCAATCCTCCCACCCCTTGTATCACCAGGAAACAAATACTTCGGAAATCTTTTCTGTCGATGCTGCCCACTCCATAGTCCCCAAAGCTGATCAGGAGGTATAACGCAACATGACAGATGGACATTGTATATTTTTACTTTTATAAATTGTATATTTGAGATAATAGTTTATTTGTGATTTGTGAAAACTGTTTACTTGTGATAAACCCCCAAGGTATGTATTTCTTGAGAAAGTAGATGTAAACAGAAAAATATCACAGCTGAAGTGAGAAGCTGCAAGAACAAGAGCGGCCACAAACAGCCAGGCGAGTTTCAGAGATTGGCAAGAAAGTTCTTGCACCCACAGAAAACTGGACTGAGTTTTCTAAATCTCAAAAAGGCATGAAGTAAACTGAAAAAAAAACTTTGGAAGCTGCACCCTAGAACAACAAAATGACCAAGATTTTGTTTTTTTTTTTTTCTTTTAAATTCTAAGACATACTAACTTTGAACTCTAATCTAAAAATCGTGCTTTTTAAAATTTGTATTCTGTTAAAGCTTGTCTTTTTTGCCCATCCTTTAGGCATTCACTGTAGAAGGTCTGAGAACATCTACATTAAAGCTCTGAATGATTCAGGACATTGACATAAAGGGCAAAGCAAAATACATAACATGTTTTCATTAAGTGGCTGAACCAGTAAATAAGACATTAAAAATGGGTCTGTCAAACTGATTTCAGCTGGGGTTTCTTCAAAATATGTACCTATCTGTGCTTATTTTGCTGCAAAAATGAAACTCTGAAAATTAGGAGTGGGTCTATTTCTAGGATGACTGGGAACTAACTAATGCTCTTAATTGTGTTAGCAGAACTGTACTTCCAAAACCAACTTTAAAAGCCTTGTTAAAAGTAAACCAGCATGAACTGTTCTGGCATTTCTGAAAGGAAATGTTTTATTTCTACTTTTTCAGAATGAGCAAGTTAAAAAGCAATCCTCTTTATCAACTTTAAATTTCTGACCAAAATCCAAACCAGATCCATACGTAGCTTCAATATCTACAAAATTTCAGTTTTCTCTTAAGTTACTACTCACTGAAAAGCAATGTCACTCAGTTCCACCCACAAACACTGTCAGGGTGTCAGTTATCAGACCACACCAGAACGCAGCATTTCACTCTTCAAAAGCAATTTGTAAACCCAAAGTACCTCCCTGTTTCATGCAACTTGCCTGGTTCTCAGAACCCAGATCAACAACCCGATATCCTGTGTTTCTGGGAGATCTGGGACACTCCATCCTGTATCGTACATGGAAGTGGGAAGTCTCCCATTCAGTTGCACTCTAAAGCGGTACCACGGATAGAGAAGCTACTTGAGTAGTATTTTTTTGTTATTAATATGCTCTTCCTTCCTTTAGAAATTCAGACAATCGTTTTCATATGTCCACTTTTATATTCTCTGACAACTGATGACTGTTTTGCTAGCCTCGGTCAACCAGCAAAGAGAATCAACTTGGTGGTTTTCCTAATAGATTATTGCTAGTATAGTTTTTGAAGTGTTTTTACTTTATTCTCTTTCTCTGTCAAATGATTCCCTAAAGAGAAATGTTGTTTTTCAATTTACAGGTTCCCACTTGACTGAACAAAAGACCCATAGACAATTATCTTTCAAGACAGAAAAATAATTACCAGATCAGCTGGAGCTCTGAGCTTTTGTTTTGTTGTTGTTTTTTTGTGTTTTTTGTGGTTTTTTTTTAAATACACATACTCAAGTTTCAGTAAAAGAGGTTAACAATAGAAAGATGGATTTTCATCTTTTCCAGATTCCTTTCTGCATGGAGCTGGACATCAGCCAACAGTTGTCCCCAGCCTACTTTAATCCTGTTTATTTTTACGTAAGCAGACTAAGTTTTGTAGTTACAATTACCTCTCACATTTGTTAAGAAAGATTTATAGGATTGACATCTGTTCTGATAAAAACCTACTACTGCTGGGATCTTGGTAATTTAAAAGCATGCTTCATACCAGACTTTTAATGATTATGTTGGCCATGTGTTTAATCTCCATGTATACACATAAGGTTGATCTAAAAGGGTCAGTTTGGTTTTTGCTTTTGTTTCATTTTTCTTTAATGGGGACACTGCATATTTATGAAACCACATGTCATCATCAGCTCCCAAAGTGTCTTTAATCCTTCATTCTTGATACAGATACTGTTAGCTTCAAAATCAAGTTTCTGTTTAAGGATTTATAAGTAAAATTGGCCTTTCTGGCTGGAACACTAGTAGTGTGGGGCGGGGTCATCCTCGCCAGATGGTGTTATCAGTAGCTGGTGGTGGTTGGAAGAGCTGAGTAGGTACACACAGGAGCAGCACAACAACAATGGAAATTTGCCATGAAAAGTGGCAAGAGGAAGGGAACAAGTTGTATTTGACCAAATATATCAGTGACATGACAGCAGAGATAACGTGTCTTTCACTTCCATACAGAACAACCCCGAAAGGCAAACTTCTTGACTACAATAAAAAGGAAATCTTCCTCTGCAACTGAATGATTCAGTGTAATATAATAACAAACAGAAAAGCAAAGCACAAAAATTAAGTCTGGAGTCTGACTCCACTTCTGCGCTATTCAAGAAAGATTGATCATACATTCCTGTAGTATAAAATTGATTCTGAAAGGTAGCCAACGTAAAAGGAAGTGTATTTCTTTTACTCCCAGTAAACTTACATACTTAATCTCATCCCTTTATACTTGTCAATAAATAGTCTAATATGCTTTTCAGAGGAAGTCTTATAGCACATTTATAACTCAAAAAACTTGCTAAAAATAGTATATGATCATGTAATAAAGGATCATACCATCATGCAGATTCACAGATGCAAAATAAAATTGCATGAGCTACCTTCATTCCATCTTTAAATGACTGGCGCTGTATTCATGATACCATTTCCTTAATGCAGTTTTTCTGCATTCAATGCTATCCATTTGATAACAGCCCTCAGAACTGAACCCAGCTAATGAACGGTACAGCCGCAAGATGTTGGGCACTGAGCAGACAGACCGTAAGCAGAGACACATTTTCTATTTTAGATGGAAGACTACTCCTACAACTGCTGATACATTTATTAAGACTCATTACAAGTGTGAAAATTGCAAGTAGGCACAGGAATCAAATCCAAATAGCTATGACACACAGGAGAAAGACTAGGAAGGTTTTTTTCTGGTTTCCCCCCCTCTTATTTTACAGTAGAAAAGCATGCACAGAAGCAAACTTAACATTTACCCCCAAATCAGACAGGAAGTTCATGGGACAACCAAGCTTTGAACCCAGAGCTCTTTCCAGTTCCTTACGCACAGGCTTGGTTCCTTGAGGTGTAAACAAGGAGAAATACTAATCAAAGTATGGGAGTAAACCTATTACAACACCGGATCCAGGAGCATATTCAGCATTAGCAACCTAACTTGAAATGGGTTTCACCTTTGAAATGTCTCAAATCTCAAACAAATCATTATGAAAGAGCCAGTACTTCCCCAGTATACATTAAAAAATCTTTTTTTTAATGTTTTAATGCAACACAGAACATTTCAAAATTAAAACAGCTATTCAACCATCGTTTTAAATCTCAGTAAATACCAAGTTGGTTCATCTTTAATTGGATACCTACATCACAGCATACCACTTCAGCACTGAAAACCAAATCAGACAGCCCTGACTTAGCCTGCAACTCAGCTGTCTGTGCTGTACGTGATGAATCACTCCCTGTTTCCAGCGCTTTCCACACTTTGAAACTTGCATTCATAAATTCACATTAGGCAGTTAATGGGACAAAATCGGGGTTGCTATGGCAACAGTGTGATGTGCCCTATCACTTAAGTGATAAAATGAACACTAGTAATTATCACCAAGCAAATGGTATTTTCGCCTTGCATATACGGTATCTTTTCAATATTTAGTTTAGCTAATGAATGGATTTGCGACTTTCTACAAAAGTGGAATAAAAATCAACCAAAATTACTATTACCTGATCTCATACTAAAAGTGAGTCAGAATACATCACTGAGCAAAGCCTGTAGGACTTCTGTGTTTGCAAACAACATTGACAAGATTATAACGACATTATGAAACTACAGTACTGAGTTCAACAGTAGAATGGATCAGATGTAATTCACAGGGTGAAAAAACCATGTGTTTCAATTTTTCTTTCAATCTGAAATTAAGATTACCTTCACATCATGAAGCCCAAATAGTCATAAAGAATATATAATAACATTAGGACTGCAACAGATAATATGCTGTATTGCAGCAAAACACACTGTCAGTGTTATTGCAAAACCCTTTGTGCACTCACTTTCCCTTCTTAGAAGGTCAGACTGCCCTAATAACATCTCTTGTATTTAAAGGGATACAAGCAGAATACAGTTGGAAGGATATTCAGACATTAGATATTGAGAAAGTCATGACTGTATGATCGCTCTTATTTTTCACCTTATTTATTCCATGCATAATTTAGACTCTGCCATATTTGTTTTAAGTTAACATGTTAAGAAAAAAAAAAATCTGTTCACATTTAAACTCTCTACTTTCCACCATCAATTTGATCCCCCTTTAACCTCACAGAGCCTAGAGAACGGCTCTTTTACCCTCTTTGAACATGTCAGCACATAATTTGAAAATGTCCCTATTTTCAAGGATGCTGAGTACAGCAGCTCCCATTTTTATCTAAAATAGCCTGAAAGAACAGACTGCTGTCCACTGAAACTGCCACTGACCAATATATGGCATGTCTTACAGATTAAATGAGCATAGCAGTGTAACCGGCCTTCTGACTCAACAGACAATTAAGATGTGATTATTCAAAGAAATTTTGAAGGGCGTATCATTGAAATACTCAAAACCTGAACATATAGCACATCATTAAAATTATGAATACATGTGTTTACATCCTAAATCTCCTTATCAAGAGCTTAGGGCTGATAATAGAGGCACAAATCCAAATACAGACTTTTAAAGTTGAGTTTTAGAGCAGTCCTGACCTAACTTCAGAGCCACTGCTATACCAACAAGCAGATCTGCCCCTCACACTTGTGATAGACCATAAAGTGTGCAAGGAATTATTTTTCTACCTTTACAGACTCCCATTCTTGCAACAGCCTCGAGTGACCACATTGAGCATTCCTGTCCCACAGTAACATCAGCGTTCTAGAAAACACAGGTAAAGCTCAGGAGAGTCTAAAGAAACAAGGAAAACCCTTGAGTGATAAGAAACACTAAAAGACAGAAGAGAGCAAGGAGCTACCGCAAAAGGATTAAGGCTCAATGGATGCAACCATCACTTGCGATGTCCAGCGCTGTAAAACAATACAGTTAGAAAGCTGATGAAGACCAGCCTGATTTTAGTGCACTATTATACTCTTTATATATTGTCATGAAATAATAAGCTTCTAGATAGTATAAGGTGTGGATGTTGACAAGTGTGGGGTGTGGGAGAAGGAGAAATTAGTTTTATTTGCTACATCTCAAGAGCCTGGAGGAAAAAAAAGGCAAGCAAGAAGAAACATGATCAGCTAATAAGAGATTAACACATTTTCCAACTTTCCCCAATACTCAGTTTACTAAAGATGATTTCTCCATCTAACCAGAACTTGTTGGGTTTATTAAATAGAGCTTAGCTGTAGCTGCTCTTTTTTCCTCACTCAAAATTTTTATCTGCAGGCTTGCAGGATTTTTTTTTTTTTCCAGATTTTAAAGAAAAATAATGTAATTTGCAGTTCTAAAGCTGGCTGGGGAGTTAAGGACATTTAAGGACTACATTTCAGATAAGTGATCTCTATTATGTGACCTTGTGATCAGTGGCATTTTCTAGCCTAGACTGCAATTCCCATGATCTCAGCAGCGACATGATTTTGGCTCTAAACACTTTTCATTGCAGACTCCTTCCTCAGGCAAATTATAATAGTTGGTGGCTGTTCTTCTGTGTGTTTAATGATTAAACCACAGCCACTCAGAAAGGCAGATGATACAAGTTGAATTCTAATGTAGAACATAAGCAACATTTTGCAAACAAGCAAGAAATAAATTAAAGATGTAGAGTCCCCTGTTTCTACCTCAATAGAATCTCTCAGTATAGAGTTATATTCTACAATTCATTCCCTTCATAAAATTGAAGACAGCTCTATTTCAGTACTGCTATGAAAAAGGGCAAAATTATTACGTTCTGATCTTTCAGAGGCAGCATTCAGATTTACCACTCTGAAACTAATGGTCTTAAATTAGCTACCAGCTTGTGTAGTCCTCATGCTTTTCTTACTCCAGCATATGAGCAGTGGTAGAGCATACTGGGTTGTTTTTTTTTAACTCTACTTAGACAAATATACATTTTTCTCACATAAATGGTTTTACTAAATCACAGAGCAAGTCCAAACATTTACCAGAGTTTCACCAAAACCACAGTTACTCATTACTCACACATGATTTATAAAATCCCTCTTCATAGTGACCTCCCAAAACTTCTTCCCGAAGCAAACATCCCAGCTGGGAGAGACCTTCTATTACACTTTTGAGAAATTGTGATACAGCTGCTATCTATCAAATCCAGACAGCCTGCATAAAACAAATTATCTAAACACTTCCATTAAGAGAAAAATCAAAAAAGCAGTCTTCATGCTAATTGCAGAGAAGTATATTTATTTACAGAAGGAAAGGTTTTTATACTGCATTTTCTGCTGCTCATAAAATGTGAGCAAACAATTTAAGAATTTACTTTCTAGAGAAATCTTCACTAAAGATTTTATTTTTAAAAACCTTCATTTAAAGAGCACAATTAGCCAGAAAATGATGGTACAGCTATGAATAAAAATTATTATTCAACTGGCACTTGAGAGTATTCTGACCAAATTTACCGTCAGTGTCTCAGCCAAATTTTTGTGAATAATTTTGTTTCTTTGTACAGGAATTGCACTGTGAAAGAAAAAAGAATGAGACACAGTGGTCAGGACTTCATTTACTGGAGGAGGGGAGAGGAAGAGGGTCTCTGAAAACAGACTGGTGTCTGTGTAATCCCAAAATCCCCTTTTTGATATACCTGCTAACTCTCACAAAAACTTGGTGTAGACTTACAGCTTTGTACTAGCAGGGTTTATATCAAACCAAGTATTGTCTGTCCTCCCATAAATAGCATAAATCAGATGGACTCCACGTTGTCTTCTCATGCTCATTTAAATAAAAGCAATGCACACCCCTGCCTAATCTAAAGTGCCCTTTTTAGGTGGTCTCAGTATATACTGATGACTGTGGATTCTTAATGATTATTTTCTTTAATTTCTTCATATCTGGATCAAATATTTTAATCTAATTACCTGTTTTGATGTTCTATAAAACTCCATTTTTTTGCATTTTACCTCAACAGGGCTGAATCAGGGATGACTTCAGCCATCTGGCTAAAAGCAAGACACTTGTCATCGAGACCAAAGAATATTCACTCCTCGCTTTCTCAACTGTTCCTAAAACTAGGACACACTGACAGGTGTCCAGACCCTCCAAAATGTATTCTAGGCTAACAGAAGTGTACACCTTTAACGATCCTGTAAGTGTCTATTCAAAAGCCAAAAGCAGTGAGGATGGTAGAGGAAGAGCCACCATTCAGTGGCAAATGAATTTTGATCTTTGCAGTAGCATAGCGGGAAAAACATTCGTATTAACAAGTTTTCATTGGATTTAAACGGGCTTAAAAGTTAGTAGAAACACACCCTACTTTCTGCAGAACTGTCTCTCCCTTGGCAGAAACTGGCTAGTGTTGGTTCGAGGAACAAACATTTTCAATAGTGCCCAGCGACAGGACAAGGGGCAATGGGCACAAACTGAAGCACAGGAAGTTCCATCTGAACACGAGGAAGAACTTCTTCCCTCTGAGGGTGACGGAGCACTGGAACAGGCTGCCCAGGGAGGTTGTGGAGTCTCCTTCTCTGGAGATATTCAAGACAAGCCTGGACAAGGTCCTGTGCAGCCTGCTGTAGGTGACCCTGTTTCGGCAGGGGGTTGGACTAGATGACCCACAGAGGTCCCTTCCAACCCTGAACATTCTGTGATTCTGTGATCTATTTTTTTCTAATGTGAACTTCGTCAAATTTATTTCTCTGCTGCTTTTTTCTGAAGTTTAAACCATTAAACCATTGAGCAACATGGGTGTTTTTTAAATTTATAGCGAGTATTTGGATGGGAACAAAGTTTACACCAGTGCAAGCACTTCTGAAAATCCCATGTTCATGTGATATAATATATTCAGTCTCAAGGAAAACAAAGAGAAGCACTAAGTGAGCAACACCAAATGCGCTTATTCTAATGCTTTACCTAAACACTGTGGACAGTCTTGTGCCAAAATACACATACTAGCTTGCCACAACTTTGATGTGTGTAGCAGTCACGGTGGATACCTTTACAACTCCTGTGTACACTTTTATTTACATAACAAATAAAACCCCATTGTGTTTAAGTAAGGGTACTTAACAGACCTACAGGCAGTCAAATGTGCATAGAGCAAGTATATGCCCACAGTATACCCATATTCCAGCAATTGCATATCCTGAGAATGGAATCTCTCCAACTGCTAAGAAAAAGTTAAATACTATCAGTGGAGAGACTGAAGACTGAAAGATGCAAAAAGCAATTTCCACCTCTGCGTTAAGAGTCAATGAGCCTACAGAAAAGAAGGAAAGAACTTGTTATCCTCCCTCTGTGATATCATTACCATCACATGCAACACAAGACACAAGAGGAGTTTAAGTTACTGATGCTGACACATGCACACAACTTAAAAAAAAATTCATTAAATACCATATTTCATGGAGTGCAAACAATATGCGGAACACAAACAAGAGAACTTACAGCTTTTCTAATGTAGGAGCAAATATCTGCACTAATGCTCTGCATCCCAGAGGTTTCTTAAAAGTTTTGGGATTGTCCTACTACACCTACATTTCACTTTCTTAATCAAAGATAAGAAGTATGAAGAAAAGAAAAAAAAAAGTGTCTCTGGGATCAAGAGGTCAGCTGCAAACATATTTAAGCTCTTCCAGTTTCTCAGTGGTATACTATACTTAGCAGAAGACAAATGCGGCAAGAAGTGCAAGAGCCAGTTGAATTTTCAGTCTTTCCTTGCACATATCCAGTGAAAGAGGGGGTTATTAGTTTAGGGACGTAGTCCTGCCCTGGAGGACTCCATAAATCCCATACGTGCTACACATTTGTCAAGGAGATTGTTGTATGAAAACATGGGGTCATTTCAGAATGCGACTAACTGCATTTAAGCAGGAAAGTAAACAGTAGCTACAGACAGCAGAGTAGCTTGCTCTTCAGAAACTAAGATGCAGGTTGCCTTCAGGTGCTGCCTTTGAATGAGTGAGTCCACTGATACTGGCAAAGCCTCTAAACACAGGATAATGGAAATGGCTGGCAAAGTGAGACAAACTGCTCCTACAAAAATAAAAGTCATAGACTTGAAGCAAAAGTGGCTTTTAGGAGGGACAAATGATTCACCAAGGATGTAAATGCTCAGATTAAATTAGTATTTGGAGAGCTTTTGCTCTCTAAAAAAAAAAAAAAAGAAAAAGAAATGTCGCCTATTTTTTCACCAAACGTTCTGAGAAAGTTGTCCCTGAATGTACACGGAGCACAGGAGATAGCTCCCCAAAAGGACTGTGTGGTTTAGGGCAGGACCTTTAGCCCTGTTTCCAGGAAGGATGTTTAGGAGCAAATGGTCTGAGTAGAGAACAATAAAGGGGAGGCCAGAGAGAAACAGGACTGAGCACAAAGACTGGGATCCCTGCAGCTTTGACTCCAAACTTGTAGTACAAGAGCAACACCTTCCACCCAAAACAACTACTGTAACATGAAAGCCAGAAAAAGAAAAGCATACCTTAGATTTCCAGCCTTCAACTAGGACAGAGAGGGTCTGTGCCGGAGCTCTGACTCAGCACCTGAGCAGCTGCCTTACTGCTGGAACAGACAGGGGAGCATCACCACCACCACTGCCTGCAATGGGATCTTTGCACTGGGAATCTCCTCTGTCCCTTACACAGGATTCCCTGACTGGGAATGACGCAAAAGCTGCATTTCTGCACTGTGCATGTCTGATTCAGCACAGAGGCTCTCCAGGCCAGTCTAGGAAGCCTTACCAAGGTGTCTTTGCAATTCACACAAATTATCCCATACAGGTGTTCCTCTACCTTACTGCTGCTTCCAGCATTTGAAAGGGCCAGACACTCCGAGATGCTGTAGAGGTCTAGGGAAAAAAGCTGGGGAAAAAACAAGACATAATTTAGGCAGTATTGGGCTTCAATACACTTTAGGCGAATTCTGGAGTGCCCCAGAACTGACATTGGCAATTTTGCAGGTCATACTCTTGACTGCAAATCCAGAACAGGCCACCACCCCAAGAATGTCATTAGAGAGCGCTGCACCAATGTGTGCCGTTTTCCCAGTGAGCCATAAAATAAGGCCTTGCTTACCTGTGGTCACTAAAGAACAACAGTATTTCTGAAAGAGGAAGGACATCCAGTACCTCAGATACTTTCCTAGTACTTTCCTTCTTATCCACAACTGCATTACGGATAAGGGATGCAACAAAGAGGGTGGGTGCAAAGCTCTTCATTCTCTTACATAGGTAAAATCTTAGTATGGGGGGGCAAGCGGATTGGGTTGTTTGCTTCTTTACCGTATTAGTCCCACTTCAGGTGCTTTTCTCCCACCCCAAACATCTACTAGAGATTGCCAGTCTCACGGACCAGGTTTCATTGGCTTTGGACACAGCCCCAAGTATCTGTAGCTCTGTACTGCAGTTTGCCAGTCCCTGGTGCCTTATCCAGGAATGCTGAATGTGTGGCAGAGATACTGGTATCAACTGAGTGGTTATCAAAAGAAGCATGTACACTTGAGATGATCTGAGCTGTGAGAGCGTTCAGCTATTGGCACTATCCCTCCTCTTTTACAGACGACCATTCTTCCACCTGGTGCAGCAAAGCACAGCCCATGGGTTTGCACTTGGGCTGCCCAGTCCCCACGCCAGCAGTCAGTGGCACAGACCCTGCAGAGAGCTGACGTGCTGACTGCGAAAGGCAGCAGGCAATCCCGGCCCATCGTTGCTGCGTGTTCCGCTCATGCTTCCCATTTACCAGCGCAGCCGTAATCGCACCTTTGGCTGTTTGTGCAGGAGAGCCATCCTGCTTGCATGTCATGTGGCTTCATCCTGCTGCTTTCAATAATCAACAGGTTTCCTTAATCTGGAAGGGATTCAGAACCCCCCCAACACTAGACAGGAGTGTCAAATGATGACTTGCGTACACAAGAAGAAACGAGCTCTATAAGCATTTTCTCCATACAGCAGAACACACCTCAGTGACAATGTTTACTATAAGGCAATATCTTATTTCAGAGATAAATCACCCAGAAAAATCTGAAATACCTAAAGCCGAGTAGAGTTGGGTTTGATAGTATTTAAACTATGCAAACATAAACGAACACTTTTAAAACTCTCTGGTGTCCTGCATGCATTCCATGCTTTCTTACCCTGTAGGAATGAGGATTCTGGAGAACAATAGTGTAATCTGAGAGAATTAGATCCAGTTGAAAAGGCAAAGTAGAGCACTCATGTGAAAATATTCCATACTTACTGGAACATAAATTAAGAAATGTGATCGTTATGCAGGAGCAATGCAAGCTTTCCATACAACTATAAAATGTACTCATACCACTAAAATCAGTTACATCAGTAGTTACAAAACATCACCCTGCAATTCAGGCACTATACCCTCCTCCATGTGGCTGCAGGACATGATCAGTTGTCTCAGCAGTCTATGAAAATTGATATCTTAAAAAAAAAAAAAAATTAAAAGACACAGCCCCATATCAATAAACATGTTCATGGCCTGTATCCTCAGACACTTAATAATAGTAATTACTATTTTTATAAATAAATTTGCTCACAAGAGTGTTTGTGGAAGGCTATCATGAAAAAAAAATCAGTATATCTGAAAAATAGCTGTTAAAAATTTCATCAAAAATCAGTTGACAGTTTGGGAGTCTTCACACAGTCCTAGTATAGCCCTAATAATATTTAAAACAAAAAAACAAAAAAACCCCAAAAATATATTTTTAAGCTTACATCAATAATTTATTTAAAATATAGAAACATCATGAACTACTGGAAGAAATTCCAGTACAGCATTCAAGAATAATCACAATTAAAACCCTTCAAACTAAAGGTAATAGCTTTGCAACAGCTAAAATTAAATTCTTTTAAGCTATTTGCATTTAAAAAAAAACATTAAATCAATAGGAGCCTTGGGAAATACAGCACAAAAAGTAGTACAGGAGATAAAATGATCCTTTCATGTTCTGATTAAGGTTTTGTGGATAATGATGTATTTGTAAGGCAAGTACCACAGCAATCCAGATAAACACAAAAAATATTCATCATTTTTTTCAAAATGTGAAAGCAGTAAAAACAAATCCCAGGTTTTTTTAATAAAGTAGATAGTTTTGAGGTTTACATGTAGATAGAATGGCAATATCTATATGTGAATACCTGAAAATTCTTTCCTCAAGTTACAAAGTGTAGACATAAATTACGGAGGACCCACTGGTCTCCTTGAGCCTTGGGGACAGCAATTAGTCCGTCAAAGGCAAATAGGAATGACTTGATATATATCAGATTTCTTTCAGCTGAAAGATTTTTTCACTTTTTGGAAAATATTATGTTTCTAATTCACAGTAATCCATTTCAGAGAATTCTCTCCTGCTACAGAATATATAACTATTTTGTTTAACCAAACAAACCAATTACTTGTGTATCAGTTCTCGATAAAGACTTTGTTACAGGAATTAGTCATATCAGTGGGCTGTACTACTCAAAGAGATAAATGATGATGCAAAACACTGTTCACCCAGCTATGGTCCAGAAAACTGTTACAATTGGACTTGAAGAGCTCCGCATTTCCCAATTGGAAGACGAAATTAGAATCCACATGAAACACCCAAAATGCCAGTAATGAGGGAAAGAAAGGGTGTCTGCCACAAACTGCGCATATGGGTCAGTATCAGGGGACCTGTATGAGATTTTGATGAATTTATGTAAGTGGCTAAGAACCAGTTAGTAGGATCTCATTCAGGAGACATGGCCTTTTCACTTTGATAACAACAGTACTTCTAGACAGAGGACTCATACCCAACAAAAAGAAAAATACGCATTTAATTTATCTTGGGAAGTGACCTTCATCTTTGGCAGAATCTACTTTGTTGGCATAACATTGGCCCTAACCTGGGAAAAATTCCCAGATGGACAATCTCATCTGACTGGAGTTGATGCTATCAGAGAGCAGCACATCTATCTCCAGAATAAGGCAGGAAGAACAATTATACAGGTTGAAAGGCTGTTCTCTGGGAGAACGGAAAGCTAGAACTGGGGTAGATACTACAGAAATATTTAGCAGATAGCACTGTACTACTTCTCCAATCATTTTAACAGTGTACTGTAAAAACGTGACCGTTTTGGCTTTCACACAGAGCTTTCCTGGGGGAAGTCAAACACAGCTTCAAGTCGAGAAAAAAATTAAATCTCACTGGTTAATTTCTTTTTAGGGTTTGAGAAGTGGTAGTCACTTTGTTTTGAATGTGTTTCACAATAGCAGCTCTCCGCAGTAACATGAAAAGGCCTGAAACCGTGATTTGTATTCTCCCTATACTCTGTATGTTGCTGGGGATCAGTGGCAAATGTACATAGGCAGAAAATGTACACGGCAACAGGAAGAACCCGAAAGCAGCATCATGAGAGATGGTCCATTAATTTGTATTCTCAGTGCTGATAACTGGAGGGGGCCACAAGGTACTCTACTGTCATTGCCATATGGAAAGAAACTGTTAAAGTGACTTATGATGAAACAAGGAAAATTGCAGGTGCAGATTCCATTACAATCCAATGCGTAGGTACTTGTGTTGATCAAATAGCTGACAAACAAAGCACCAAGATAAGGCATTTAGTTCTATCCTAGCAAGAAGTGCTTGGGGTTTTTTTTGGTCTTTAATTTGGAAAGTCTGATCCTTTCCATATTACCAATGCTTATGTCTCAACTGTCATCACCAGGACAAAAATGCAACTCTAACAAATGAATGCTCCCCATTGCAGAAATCATTGCACACTTTGCACTCTCTTTAACTGGTACTGTCCCTGCAAAGAAAGCTCACTATGACCTTTATCACCCCAACTCCACTATGCGCAGCTAGCTCTTGACAGACAAATTACTTTTCCTCGTTCACTAATAAATGGAACTCCTGGGTTTGCATTTACCAGTCCACAAGTACAGATGATGGGACCTTGACCTTGCCAACAGATGTAATACTTTAAGTTGTACAAGGGGTAGCAGGAAGACCAAGGAGAGCTGTATGGGAACTCTGGTGCAATAAAAGATGACTGCATATGAGATCAGCATTCCCAATATGCTTCAAAAAGAGCTGGATCTTGGCTTATGTGACATCGCTTGTCTTTTCTTATGGTCATCTCCATTTAGCATTCTTTTGTGATTAGATGAGACTGAGTGTGCATCCTTAGTGCCTGTGACTGACTTCTCTAGCACTCTGTGTCTGTTTTCTTCACAGATGCAGGACTCTGCAGTAACTACATCCTGCTCCTTGGCCCTCCATTTGCAGAGCCCCAATCAGGAGATATATATATATATATATATGCACACACACACGCACACACACATTAATTTCCTTCTTCCTTAGGGCTGACATTAACACATTATCGTGGTCCTGGAAAAGGCCCTGGGGGAGCTCTTGTCAGATCAAATGGTAAGTGATCAAAGTTATTATAAAAAAAAGATACAACAAGAGTTCAAACCAACAGGAAAAAACCCCCTCCATGCAGAGTGAGGGATACGCTTGTGCAATAGTTAGTGGGATGAGGGAGAAGCCTCTGTTAAGAGTTTCTTCAGATGTGGCAAACAGAGCTCTTCTGTGTTTGTTTCTCATTTTGCACGGCTGGCAACTGGATGGAGAAGTACCCTTGAGGGGGAATGGGCTCTTCATTCTGTTCTGGGGATGTATACATCTATTCATGCCCCTGCCTTTCCAGGGGGGATTTTTGTGGGGGTATGATGGTTGGGTTTTTTGTTGTTTGGGTTTGGCGCTTTTTTTAAATGGTGAGAACAGGACACAGCTGTTCCATTTGTTCCATAAAGTGTCGCCTCTGGATAATCACAGAATAATTCAGGCTGGAAGAGACCTCAAGAGGGCTCTAGACCAATCTCCTTCTCCCAGCAGGATCTGCTCAGATCAGATTGCTCAAGGTTGTTCCCAGATGGGTCTGGAAAATCTCCAAGGACTGCCTGCACAGTTTGTGCAGTTGCCACCTCTTCCAGTAGTTGTACTGTCCTCAAGGTGAAAAGGCTTTTCCTTGCATCAGCAACTTCTCTTTTCTCAATTTACTCCTGCTGAACATGGTGGGAAAATGAGAGACAAAGAACCTTGTTCCATCTCCTTGATGACTTCCTGGTAAGTGCTGAGGGTCTGCTGTTAAGTCCTCCCAAAGCCATCCCTTCTCCAGACTGAACAACCCCCAGCTCCTTGGTCTCTGATCACAGGGTAAGAGGTTCAGTATCAACCATTATGGTAGCACTCTGCTGAACTCACTACCTTTTATTGATACTTATCCTGCACAGTGGGGTCCAAACCCAGAAGCAGTAATTTAGATGGGATATAAGGAGTACTGAGTAAAGGGCATAATCACTTCACTCGGTCCAGGTTACGTTCCTGTTCACATAGCTGAGGAGACAGTTGGCCACCTTTGCTGCCAGCAGATACTGCTGGTCCATCCTCACCTTGTCACCTACCACAGTCCCATTGGTTTTTCTCCACAGAGCTGCTCCCCAGACAGGCAGTCCTCAGCCTGTGTCTTTGTTGGGATTTGTTCCTTCCCAGAAGCAAGGCTTTGTATTTGTCCTTGCTGAATTTCATAAAGGTCTTGTTGGCCCATTCCTCCAGCCTGTTTAGGTCCCTCGGGATTGCAGCTCTATTCTTGACTGTATTGACGGGTCCCCTCACCAAATCGGTGCAAACCTTAAGAGCAAGCACTTTATTTGCTCCTCCAAGTCATTGATGAAGACAGTGAACACAACAAGCATAGACCCCTGTAGTATTCCACTTGCTACTGGCCTCCAGACAAAGCATGACCCATTAACCTTGCCCTCTGGACCCAACAATCCAAACCACGTTTTTGTCTACCAGACCACAAACACCCTCACACAAGAACATTGTGTGAGACAGAATTAAAAGCTTTGCCTAAAATCTACTCCCATTCTACGCTTTTTCCTTAGGACCCCAAAACATCCAGCTATAGCATTCCTGCAAACAGCCATTTTCTCCCAAAGTAAGAGAGACTGGCAAAAATCACAAGTCTCTCTCTGAAACAGGGATGAAATACTGTACTGGGACAACTGAAGACAGCTGTTGACTCTGTATCCGGGATTTCTTCCAGCTGTCACTTGCAAAATGGCATTCTCTCTTGTGCTATTTCAGCTGGTGTTGTGGTCCAGTTTCCATGCTGGAATTCCTCCTGGCAAGTTCCAGAACTGAATAACCTTAGCTTTCCACAAAACCATTCCCACATTATTAAGCGAACTAAAAATCAATTTTGCTGAGCATCTAATCTCAGTGAGGAAGGATTCCTGAAGAAAATAAGTTGTTCCATTCTCATCAGTCAGAGCAATTTTAGCTAGAGAGAAATCATATTTGTAGTGGTAGTATCAGTACGGCATATGGAGTTGGCTGACTCAAAACATGTTTGCATTGATTTTTGCACGGGTGTGATGTTGTCTGAGTATCCAAAAGGTCTGAACTTCCCAAACAGTGGAGTAGGCAGCTTCAGCTGTGTCTCTGGCCATCTAAATTTACTGCTAGATGGGAGAAAGCCCCTTGGATGAAATCACGTTTCCTTACAAATTTTTTTCTGCTTATATAGGATATGCAGCTGCCACACACCCACCCACCCAAAGTGACTTCTACATCTCTCCACTGAGGCAACACCAGAAAGGCCCCCTAACATAAACTTTACAAAAGCTTCATTTAGAAATAACTGCTGATGGTATGCACTGATTTGTTACGTAAACAGAAAAGGTTATTTCAAAATAAAAGTGGAAAACAGGTTTTAATTTTTTAAAGATTAATACCATTGTCAGCTCACTCCCTTCTGGCCTTGTAAGTGAACCTTTCAGAAATGAGAGCTGCACGTGGGGAAGATGGTGGCTGCAATAACGTAGAACAATAGCTGATAAAGTTAGAGATTGCTCAATAAAAATATTTTTTTTCTTGAAACATGCCATCTTTCAGTCTAGTACTAGGGTATTATTTAAGTAGCACTTCCCAAATTCAGAGATGTTAAGCGCTCTAGATTTACTTCTAGAGTCTGCAAATAGCCACTCTGTAGTCTTTGCTTAATCCATATGATCTTAGGCAATGTGCAGAACAATAGTTTCTATGGATCTCAAGCTTATATTAAAAGACATTTTATGTCTGTAAGTGCAAAGATCAATTGCCAGTGTTGTGGTTTGCTGGTAGCAAGATAAGGAAATTAATAGTTTTCTATAGTAATGCTTATTTGGCACAGAATTAAAAAATACTGAAAAAATTGCTGTTAAAGTAAACAGGGCCACCCTCATACAATGTATCACCTAAGCTCTGCATGTAACGTAACAGAGGCACATTAACAATTCCAGATAAGTCAGAATGAAATGAAAGTCAGAACCTAGCATCAAGAGTAAAAATGAAGAACTAAAGTTTTGAGAGGCTTTTTTATTTCCATTGTTCTGACCTATGAAGACCTTTAACATTAATATATTTTTTTACGTCTGAGGGATGATTGATGATTTCTGTGTTTTGTAAGAAAGTCAAACTATGGCACAGCTATTTGTGTCTGAGTTCCGAGTATTTTGCGCACACACACACACACAGATGCTGAAGCCTACCTGGCGTGGTTATCTTTTCTGCACTGTGTATTTTGAACAAAGGTCTGGATTATCGAGGGAAGCACACGCGGACCACTTCAGAGATCCCAGCAGTGATAAGGGACAGCACAGTTAGAAGAGGAAGGGGATAGGTCTGAGGCCAGACCTTACGGGAGGAGAGGCAAACACGCACGAGGCGCACTGCAGCCAAAATGAGAGGGGCATTGATGTACTAGAAGGAGTACGGGACCGCGCAGTCTGTTCACCCACAGTTACATCACGTTGCAGAGATGGTGGGGAAGAACAAGGCCGCCACGTCTCCTCTGTCTTGCCCCACTGCTGATTTCAGCCTGTGGCACAGCCAGACTGTTCAGGTGCCACAGGCTGGAAAGGCGCCTGCCCCACCCCGCCCCAGGCTTAAGCACTCCTGAGCCCTGCCCAGGGTGGCGAGGACCTGGAGAGGAAAGTGCGTGTTCTGGACGTGGTGGGTCTGGCTGCGCTCAGTCTGAGAGCACAGGAGAACTGAGGGGCAAAACAAGACACCACCCACCTTCTCCTAATTTTTACTTCTAAACGGAGATTCAATTTTTTTCTTTTCTAACTGTAAAGCAAGCAGTGAACTGTAGTAGTCCTCTGTCCTTTGAAGAGGATTAGGAGTACAGATGCTGATTTTGCACCTTACTTAAACACATAGCAAAGGCAATTAGTGTCTGAATCTCCCCCTGCTTCCTTCCGCCAGATCTTTTCCGAAACACTTTATCAGTCTGAGAAACAACAGTTGCTGAGAGATGATTAATTTAGACAGCTCCTTCACATTTCCCCACAGAGTTAGCTTGAAGTTACAGCCGTGTATACACATGCCTGGACATGTTCCCTAGCAAGCAGAGATAGGACTGTTTCTAGCAAATGATGCTTAGTAAGCAAAGAAACTACCACAACTTGACAGAATACCACATAGCTATATCAAAGTCCAGAAGTTATAAATACGGTTAAGTATCGACGTTGATTAATACATATAAAGGAAAAAATGTCTCAGCAAGAAATATTTAAGTAGAGCAACTAGTTTTAATTAGACTCAGCAGTCTGAAATCCATGAGATCATCCCTTAAACAGTCAAATATTCCTCCAGAACCCTTCCTGAGGGCAGCGCCCGCGCTGTGAAACACTGTGCCCGCACCTCTCCTCTGAGCACAGGAATTAGACTTGTGGATCACTCCTTTTCTGCAAATTCTGAAGCTTCACATAAAGCATAAGGCTCTTCTAAAACAAAACTGAAATTCACCCTAACATAGTCCCTAAAATGATTTTTTTTTTAATCTGGTGTTTACTCTGTATATGCTGAAAAGAATCTACAGAACAGCTTGAATTTTGTATTACAAAGTGACTACATCTTGGCTGAACAGCAAACAATAACACTATTTATGGTGACTATGACTGAAGCATCTGAAAAGCACAAATCGAATTAGATCACGTCAAGAACATAACGCAAAACATCCTAGTCTAAATCTTTAAGATAATTTACCTTTCAGTCTTCCATTATTTGCAGTATCTAAAGAACAAGCAGACAATGAGTGAGTTTAAAAAGACAGGTGTAAATTAATAAAACCAACTTGCATGATCTGCCTGGTAATGCAAGTTAAAGATGATCAGATTTCCTTACCAGTGTTCGTTAACAGT